>NC_064642.1:729062236-729365266 GCF_023864345.2 Schistocerca serialis cubense
TGACATCAGTGAAAAAGCATAGCATCCAAGCGATGCATTATATACATAATTAACAACCCTGTTCATTAATCAATCATCGTCAAAATCAGTTAATGTACGCAAGCACGTCGCTTCACACGTAAATTCATAGAACACGAAATTTAGCACAAAGTCTGAATCACGTAATCGCGAGCAGCAAATTACGTCTAAAGTACGTACCTAAGTGGAAATATGTTACCTGAAAAATGAACTCAATTAATAGTTACCATTTTAGTTTAATAGTTTCTTCTTCGAAATGACATTCTTCCTGAAATTTTCTCGATAGCAAGTCGTCTTAACGTCGGACACGCACAGAATTTACCTGAAGTTCTTAAATATTTTATAGAACCGTATCCTGAAAAATACTGAACGTTAATAACATAATTCATCAAGTCACTATGGGTTTATACTGAATTTAATCGGAGAAATTAGACTGTGTATTTGTTTACGGCTGTCAGTGCATTCGCACTGAGCGCTCGATCAGCTGTAGGCGCGTGACGAAGGAAATAATTGTTTGCGGTCAACGACTGCCTTGTGCGCCGCGCAGACTTGACTGTTGCTTTGAGTCTGTGCCGCCGCCAAAACACAGCGCGGTATCCTTGTACTCTCCGCATGTTTACATGTAGCTGTTAGTTTCTCTAAAATATTCCACAAAAATTTTAACGTTAGATATATGATGTATTCCCTTAGAGCGTCGAGATTTAAGAGATTCTACTTCAACAGTGTTATCATGAATAATTTTGCCAATTCTATATGGACCGTTATAAAGCAGAAAAAATTTGCGACACAAGCCTTATCCTTTGTGAGACAAACGATGAGACTTAATTAACACCTTTTGGCCAACTGAGAAGATTTTTAAACGACCAGGACGCTTAGCTGATTTCTCTCTTCTAGCAGCCGCAGATGCAATATTTTGCAGAGCCAGGTTCACAACTACAGAATGCCGCAGTTTCCGTGTAGGCGAAAAAGGAACGATTTCAGAAATGCGATTTGTCGGTGTTTTGTTTTTTTAATATTAATATAGGCGGTAAAGAAGTTGAGTCATTAGGAAGTTCATTCAGAATGTTTTGAAAAATATGAAGATACTGATCCCACGTTCTGTGATTCTGATGACAATAAAGTCGACACAATTTATAGATTTCCTTCATCCATCTCTCTGAAGCGTTAGATTGAGGGTGTAAAAGTGAAATGAAAATTGGTTTAATCTTATGACGCCGTAGAGTGCGAAGCCAAATTTTAGAGCGAAACTGTGATCCATTATCTGAAATAACCTTATCAACATGACCCACTTCTTTAAGAAAATGTTTGATGAAAGCATTAGATACTGAACGAGCTGTTGCTTTGCGTAAATGTGTAAGACACACATATTTTGATGTTAATTCCACTGCTACGAAAATGTACGCAAAACCATTAGTAGAACGAACCACTGGACCGAACAAATCGACTGCAGCCATCTCCTTTAATTTCGCTGGAATGATAGGAAACAATGACGCTCTGTGAGAAATAGTTGGCGGCTTAGCCTTTTGACATAATTTGCATTTGGCAAGAACAGATCGAATACGTTTTTCCATATTACTGAAGTAGCAATTTTCTCGTAATTTGTGAAAGCATTTTCTGGGACCAAAGTGTGCATAACTGAAACGTGTGTACCAAATCAATTTATTGACCCACTCATCAGGAATACAAACTAACCAAACAGAGTTGTCAACCGATTTTAGTAAAAAACAACTTTCCAGATAGATCGCAAAAACGAGGTGTGGCCAAATCGTCCAATCTAACAAAGCGTCTAAGAAAATTACAGACACCAAGGAAACTACGAACATCACGTTTTGTGGTAGGAACAGCATAATTACGAACAGCGTCTAGTTTCTCTGGATCAGGAAGAAAACCTTCTGTAGAAATAATGTGACCGAAAAATTTCCCCTAAGAACGACCAAATTCAGATTTTTCCAAGTTCACTGTAATGCCACCCCTTGCAAAAATACATAATACTGAATCCAAAATTTTGTTGTGCTCACTCCAAGAATGTTTAGCAATAAGAATATCGTCAACATATGAAGTAATATTGTCACGAAGATAAACAGGTAAGATTTCGTTTAAACTACGAATGAATGCTGCAGAAGATATAGTAAGTCCAAATGGTAATTTCCGAAATCACTTTTGGGTAAAATAGTCATATCCGGTTAACGTTTACTTACTCTCTAGATAGATTGATAGTCGAAGAGTTGGTTTGACAGATGCAAAGAATAGTAAAAGAGTAGGCAGCGGTGCAGAAAACTAAAAGGGAAATAGCACCACTACAGTTCGGGGCCCTATGCACGCTACGGCACATATTCACTTAGTGTAGTGAATCTCCTGAGGACTTTAATAGCCGCACATAATTTCCTGTTTGTGACTTAGTGGCCAGTTTCGTGGAAGTGCGTACATAAATTGATCTATCCATGAACATGGATGTATGTCATTCTTAGAATTGCGAAAGATCTTAAATTTCCGAACAGTTAAGAAGTGTTTATAGTCAAAGTTTTCTCCTCCTGGCGACAAAGACCTACCGCGACTGTTCCAGTCCGAATGTCGATTATTGTCAAGTTCACGCGCCTGGCGCACTCTTGTTGCATCCCGTAAATGAAACAAATTATTTTCTTCAAACCCCTCGGCTATTTGTGATTCTAAATTTCTTCTGCTGTCTCTTCCTCGATTTCGCCTTCAATTTGTTTGACTTGCTTTCGTAATGCATCAACTACCCTTTTAACGCGTTCATTAAAATTTCCCTGATTTTCAACATGTTTATTTATGTTCTGGTACTCTTCAGTTTCTGCAAATGGTAATGGAGCTGTCCCCATTTAAGCTAAGACTAGTCAATTTATCTGAAATCTCCTCAACTCTTTCCGATAAATCACCTATTTGTTCTTTCTGTTTATTTACGTCTTCCGTAAGTGTCGCGACTCGGGTTTCAGTATTAACACATTTGGTAGTTAACTGTTCACATTGTTGTGTTAGATCATTTATTCTGTCATTAGGTACGGATTCCTCGATTCTCTCAAATATTTCCTCCTTATCGTGTGCACGTTGTAAATTTAACTCTGAAAATTTCTCTACTATCACGCGATCTCTTTCCTCCTGTTCTCTATCCTGTTCCTTTTGTCTGATTTCTACTGCAGTTAATCTATTATTGTGAGCATCCAAAATCGGTTGTACTTCTTCTCTGATTTCTTTCTTTAATTCATCTTTCATATTTTTGAAACACGTCCCAATTCGTGAATCTAAGCGTGTTTCCATTGTTTCCATCTCTGTTTTAATTGTTCCTATTTGTGAGTCTAACCGCGTTGCCAAAGTTCCCATCTCCGTTTTTAATTCAGATCCTAACTGTGATCCCAGTGAGTCTAATCGTGTTTCCATTGTTCCCATCTCAGTTCTACTTGTTCCCATATCAGTTTTAATTTCAGATCTCAAAGTTCCCATCTCTGTTTTAAATTTAGATCCCAACCGTGATCCCTGATTTAATATTGCACCCATCAACTGCTCCATATTAACTGGTTCGAAATTCTGTTCGCTCCTAACATTTCCCGCTAAATCAGCTTCGTTCATCATAGCTGTAAAGCTATCTGTGTTCGATACTATTCCAGAATCTTCTGTCATTAATCTCGAATTCTGAAAATTTTCTGATTGAGAAAAATTTTGAAATGGTTCCGGACTATTTTCCCGACTTATTAAATTGTTTTCCACTTCATTATTCATCATACTGTTTTCCTCTGTTGGCGAGTTCGCCATGTTAACAATTTCGTCATTCTCACTATCCATCATTTTTGCCTTTTTCATCGATCGCGTAATCATTTACAAAACATACAAGACTCGTCACAACACGAAAATTACAGAGAATATAACACGTTATCACCAACAATACCATTCACACGAAATGCTTCCCTCAAACACGATTAACGAATAATTGAAGTAATTGCACTAAATTATCAAACCCGTAGACAGGACAACAAAAAATAAATTTTGCAAAATACCATTAGAAGAATGCCAATTACCAAATCTACACATGTAATATAGACTACAATTACTAAACTACAAATTACTACAACAATACTATTGTCTACTATTTTTACAATCAGAAGAATTCCAAGGGACGATCCGAAGCAGCGGTCGCCACGTGCATGGCGGCTTAATTAAATAAATAAGAACGCAAATTCTTTTTAAAAATTTTTAGTAGTTGTATGTCCGATTACGAAGTCTTGTAACCGGTTGGCCCTGACTGGTTTTAGTACGCAATCTGACTGCATAGAATAACAACAAGGAATGAAAGAAAATTTTCGTTAACACAATTAATTAATTAATTAAGTCCCCAGCAACTATAAAACCTACGAAACCAAAACACAAGTGTAATTGTTCTGTGTGTGGAAGTGTGATTCAACGTACACATCTGGCACGGTTCTTCTTCAATAAGACAAGTAATTTCAAATATCATTTACACTGAAGTAATTAAAAAAAAGAAATACTATAATTGCGTAAGGAAACCAGAATTAGACTGTAATACAAGAACCCGAGCCAGGTGCTTTGTTGACTGAACCTGTAATGACGCATTATTTAAGACACTGAAATAATGAAAAAACAGGGAATATTTTACCTTCATATATATTGACGAAAAGCACTCTGATCATTACAATATCTCCATTAGAACAACATCTGCTGTCTATCCCATCAAACAACGGCATAAAACATGGAACAAGCACTCTCCATTACGACTTCTCGACAAGAACTTTTCACTACGACATCTCAGAAAGCACTGACTAATACGAGTTCTCGACAAGCACTGCCAGTGGAGGCGGCTGAATATTACTCTTTGGCGCAATCTCCAGCGCTGTGGCTCAGTGTAGCCACCTTTCACAGGTTGTGTTCTAAGTAAAGATAACTGTTTACTGCATATGGCTGTTTTCGCGGAGTTGGGACCATGTCCGACTCTATCCCAGAGTTCATAGTACCAAACGATGCAAGGTTGGATGCGTTGACTTTAACCTTCGATCCAAATTGGAAATCAAATAAATGTGACTGGAGGAGTACTTGTGTTGGAAGAATTACGCTATTATAAACAAAATGCGACGCGCTATTACGACACTTTACAGACTGTTACAAAAGAAGAAAAAGCACTTTTTGGCAAAAACTATAAACTGAAGCGCAAGGAAGATTTTTTTATGAAAGTATATGACAATAATGTAGCCTTTTATATGGGGGTTAATTGTAGATTATGAGCAGAACAGACAAAGAGAGAATACGAATGAGATGAGATCTTGAACAAGAATGCTGAAGATTAGATTGGTAGACCGGATAAATAATGAAGAGATACTGCGTCAAATTGGTAAGAAATGAACTTTATGGCATAGTTTGACCAAAAGAAAGGGTAGATTGATGGATCGCATCCTGAGGCATTTAGGAGAGTTAATTGGGTAATGAAGTATGAGGTCTGTGAATTACAGAGGTTGCCAAGGCTTGTCTGTAGTTAACGGTTCCAAATGGATGAATTTTGCACTAGTTACTTAGAGATGGCGAGACTTGGATGGATAAACCTTAATGTCTCTCTGACGGGGAAGGGCCATATAATGATTTTTCTTAAGACATGAGTAAAAACAAGTAAAAGAAGTGAATTTTGGAAATCTGTGGTAAGGACTATGGAACCAAACTGCTGAGGTCATCGGTCCATAGCCTTACGGACTACAACACAAACACCCATGCCCGAGGGAGGACTCGAATATCCGACGGGAGGGGCCGTGCGAACCGTGCATGTCGCCTAAGACTGCACGACAACCCCGCGCGGCTAAAAAAAGCAAAATATCTTAGTAACTGGTATACAAGTTATCAACTACCAAGTGCTTAAATGTGACATTTAATTTTGTGTTGGTTCCCAAAGCGACCAAGACAAGATGATAAGACAATTATGTTCCCCAGATTTTTGTGTATGGATTTTGCAGATTTTTTCTTGTCTCAATACTTGTTGACGCTGATTTCTTACCAGTTATCTCGAATGTGGCAATTTCGGTAGACAACCAGCCCTTCGTGGGAAAGAGCCCTCTCTCATGCACAGTGCTTCACCTAGATGGTCAGGTTTCCCTTAAAAATTCGGCAAGGCGTAGCATGACAGGTTCCTACTTCTTCAGAAGTTGCTGTAAGAACGCCCAGTTAGGTGGATTACAGAAAGAAGTGGACTTTTGGAAGTCTACTTTTTTCTCTACACAAAAGACACGAAACACTACTCAGAGAGAACAGTGACCATCACTTTATATCTGTGATCTGAGGAGACAACACGCGCATTCGCGAGTGTTATGGTCTGCATCGAGGTCACATGTAGCTTAGGCACAATTTTCGTTTACATATTTACCGGATGGACCAGATAAGGCCAGTAATTCGATCTGTAATTATTACATTAGTTGTATTCCTCATAAGTCATGATACAGCAGCTGAAAATTGAAGGGAGACAAAAAAAAAAAAATTTAACTGCCACTAACATACAACCCATCAATCAAGTTCTCCTGCACTTCATGTTATCTAATCTTTTTTGGAACAATTTCTATTATTCAATCACTCTTGCAGTGTCGGTCAGAATTGTTCTTGTTGTTGATCTGTACAGTCTTTGCACCTTTTCAGTGCTGTTGTTAATCGATGTCAAATGTTAATGATCTGCACATTTCAAGAACATATTATACTTTTCCTTTCGAGTCTGAAAACAACTGTCCTCTGTACCCTTACTATGTATTGTTAATGAAATGTTGAGTTGAAAGCTGGCATAATTTCATTCCCTCATTTCACCCCCTCACTGGGAGAAGATATTTGGTGCTTTGATCCATCATATCCCTAACAGAAAGTTTTCATACCGGTGACAAAATTTTATTTAGAGCTTGGGTCACTGCAGAGGGTAATATCCCATCTGAAGAGCTGGTACATTTCTACAGAAATTACACAAAGCTGTATTGAGCCAGTGCTCATCCTGAAGCCAACAACGGCACTATAGCACGAACACGTTACTGAAACAGTGACGAGCCGGCCGGAGTGGCCGAGCGGTTCTAGGCGCTACAGTCTGCAACCGCGTGACCGCTACGCTCGCAGGTTCGAATCCTGCTTCGGGCATGGATGTGTGTGATGTCCTTAGGTTAGTTAGGTTTAAGTAGTTCTAAGTTCTAGGGGACTGATGACCAGAGCAGTTAAGTCCCATAGTGCTCAGAGCCATTTGAAACAGTGGCTAGCGGTGTGAATCCAGGTGTTCTGCGAAGCTGTTGTTCCCATTTTCTGCAGATTGTGCTGAAAATGGCGACGAAATGTCAGCTGAACACTGGGAAGCATACCATTGATCAGACATGTTGAGAAAACTTGAGATATCTTACCTGAAGGCAAGAATGTGAGCAGTAGCGTGGAGTAGGTGGCCACGACAGCGACGTAACCCGTCACGAGCAGCAGGTGCAGCTTCAGCGGACCCTGCAGGTTGGCCACGGGACGTCCAGAGGACACCTGCCTCACCAACAGCCGCAGATCGCGGTGGGCGGCGCCTCCCACTCGCCGCCCTTCCAGCAGCCTCTGCTTGTGCTCCGCTTCTGCCGCCAAACAGTGGGCCGTCACCAGCGTCAGTGACAGGGCAGTCACCTGGACCAGCACCGAGAACCACTTGTGCCGTCGGATCGTGGCGCTCTGTACGTCCAACACGTTCGCCCCACTAGCGATGAAGTAAATCGCTTGCACTGTGTTTATGGCCACAGTCACTAAGGAAGTCACAAGGAACCACTCGTGAGCTGACGCAACAGTTTCTGATGTCTCGCACAAGGCCTCATACAGCAGCTTAAGTGAGCGCACACAGGCTGGTTGGTGGTGCGAGTTCTGAAAAGGATTGAGAGGTATCTCCCGCAAAATTAAATTTCTGTCCATAATTCTCTTCCTACGAAACTTATGGAACCCATTTGTCAGCATGTTAAGTAAACAAACATTAAAGGCTGAAAGTCTTGGCTTTATCAGCAGTTGCAGATAGACAAATTTTGACTTGTAAACATAATTGCCACGAAACAGTTCGTAATACAAAAGCCGCACAGTAGTAAGTGGTACCTAGATTTTAAACTAAACACCAAAATGTACTGCACAGAACAAACGCAAAGCAATTGTAACAACTATATACGCACAACCTTAAGAACTGAAACATGTTACCTTTTGTAGTCCAATAAAATTTTGTCACTCAATGAAAGCGACCTGAGCAATCTTTCATATTTTCTTGTATTATAAAACTGATCCGGAACTATAGAAACCACATACAATAATGGGCACTGCATAACGCTTAAACCCAAACCATTTTTTTTCAAGAAAATTGTGGCATTATCCGATTACAGAAATAGAGTGTAGCAAAGGCAGACGCCTCGTATACAGTGCCACCGATGCTGGCAATAACAGTACCAGTTACAGATCTGCTCCGAGTTCACAGTAAAGGGTATCATGCCGGACAGCTTGTATACGAACAGGACGACTGCCTGGCCAGAAGGGTTCGCACAGCAGCTTGTGGAGTTGACCTGTCTTGTTCATTTGTCATTCTGAAGCATGAGATACACCAATTTTTAAAATTGACTTCGTACAGTGACCATTAACTAATATTTTTCACAATTTTACTTTTCATAACTCACAAGAAAAAGTGTAAGCTCCTGCATAATGAAAGCGACTTTGAGAAAAAGATTCCATAACCAAGATAAAAACAACTCTAAATGATAAAAAAGAATTGTTAATAATAAGACGTTTATAGCAGTTCAAGATATTTATTTAGTGGTGTCAATAAATGATGCGGAGCACTGAAATACCGTAACATTACGAGAAATATTAAAAGAGCTATTCTTGCAACAATCTTAATTATTCGTTATTAATTTATATTTTTCCACCCCAATGTTCGTAAATGAAAGTTAAATACACGATAACCGGGAAAAATTGAAATAATACTGTAAAGTGATCAGTGGCATTGCGGGAGCCCGGATTGAAGTAGCGTATCACCTATTTCGCTTATGGTTATCACTCTCTCAACCAGAGTAAGCTTCGTAAAATATCAGAAATCAATCAAGTGTCACTTTTCCGTTTTTTTGTTAGAAAATTTGTAAACTGTATGAATGCATACGACTACAGCACAGATATTTCTGGAATTAAATATTTTTCCTCTGCTCCTACGCACATGTAAACAGTGAATGTTAGGGAATGACGTTGTCAGTTTTGATATATTTCATTTTGTCGTGACATATTTTTAAATATTTTAACATCATAATATGTATTATTGCTTCTTTACCATTTTCGTATTACTCCACACCTTCAGCAAGCCATTCAATAAGAAAAATATCCGAATCTGACCAATTGTAAAAGTTGGAGACAGTCAAAGTCATATTCTAGTGCAATAAAACGTGGTTTATTGCGCTTTTAGTTCGGTTATGAAGGACGTTCTTCTGATTAATATTATAAGATATGAAAATTCATTTCTCAATAGCAAAGCATAACAAAACTCTATATAGCGTTGTAGTACGCATTATCACGAGTAGTATAACGTTTGTGTGCTGTGGAGATAATCAGGGGAAAAAACAAAGAGCTGTCGGCACTCTTTTTCCGACAACTAGCGACTTCCGACACTGGGGAGTGTGTACACCAAGTAAAATTCGTCAAACAGTTCTTCTTAGAAACTCTCAACAGTATGTTTTCATGATGCCCCCTGTTGCATAGAAGTTATCATTAAAATTAAGATATTGGGTTACGCTGAACGATATTTCCACTACTAACGGGGAGATCGTCCTATATCGTGCACAACAAACAGATAGGATACTCTACGAAGTCCAAACTCCAGAAACATACGTATAGTGTTGTGCACAAAAGAACAAAGCAGTACAATCGTCAAAGAAGTAGATTTCGTCGATACAGATACATAGGACTCTGAGCTCCACAAATGATTATTTTCGTTTCTTGGTATCTGCTCCACTGATTGCTGCTAAAATTCCTTGGTTTAATCTTCAAGTGCCCGAATATCACCGATTTCTAGAGAAGTCTGCAGGCAACAGATTCCTGTGGAATGAACAAGAAAGGAATACTATTTAGATTTTTATTATCAGAGGTTCTGAAACGTGTATGGCTCTATATGATCAACCGCCACCCGTCGACGAAACAGCAGACGAATGTGCACGGGAAATATTATTGTTGCCAGACTTGACTTCTTACAAAGTCAACTCTTTCATCAGTAGCAGTAGAACTATGGCTTGAGAGAATTCAAAAAGAAAACGTTCTTTATATGTTTCCGGATGTTGCAGGGTACAAGCTGAAGACGGTAAGTACCTAGCACGTATTGTATAGGCATTTAATCCTCTTCATCGGTAAGCCGTGCAGTGCAACGTGTCGTATTAGAATATCACTTCGGGCTACCCAGAACAAAATAAAATAATTTCATGAACCCAGAAACTGTTTCTCACAGCGCAGTATCGTGTGTCTTTCTATAGCGAACAGCGGCCGAAGCGTTGCCGTCTGAGCCTGTCCTAACGAGGTGTGCTACTTGGATTAAAGCTGTTGGTTTTTGTAAAGAACATGTTCAAGTTGTGGTAACTGTGGCTGATTTATTTCGAGAGAATCTTCGGTTTCAGTACTAGAAGCACAATGTGCTAAAATCGAAAAAACCATAGAAACATTGGCTTCCTTGCTAGCAGCATTAATCAATTAGACTCTATTGGGTTACCTTTGTAGAAATCGTTAGAAATTGTTGAGAATGTCAAAGACAAGTGGATTGACACAAGAAGTGATTTTAGGCGGAGGGTAGTGAATAAGTTTCACGCTGTTTTGGCAAGAACTCTTGGTTACATAATTTTTACTGCTATCTGCAGCATCCTCAGCATGGGGGAAGGTACTGCAGCAGCCACCTCTCTGGGAATATTTCACCTCCTAAAATGTGCACGTCCTGCGATTTTCCTCCTATAAAGACATTCTTTCTAAAATGCAATATTTTATGATTGCAGAGAATATTGAGAAGTACGTGGTCGTTCACTGCGCCTCAGAATGAAAGGTTATGTAGGGCACCTTCATAATTTCAGTAAAGATGGGCGTTTTAGTAAATACGAGTAGATGTGACAGAAAACAACTTTCGTATATCAGCGCAGTATAAAGTTCCTAAATAAAAATTAACGTCAGATGTGCTTTCCTAATATTCTTCTCGTACTCCAGCACGTCTAATTCGTGTTGAGAGAATACATACTGAAGCACTGATGAAACTGCTATAGGCATCTGTAATCAAATACAAAGACACGTAAGCAGGTCGGCAATGCCCATATAAGACAAGAAGTGTCTGACGCAGTTGTTACTGCTGCTACAATGGCAGATTATCAAGATTTCAGTGAGTTTGAACGAGGTGTTATGGTCGGAGCACGAGTTATGGGACAAAGAATCACCTAGGTAGTGATGACGTGGAGATTTTCCCGTGTACTGTGAATATCACGAACCCAGTAAAACATCAAATTTCCGATATTGCTGCGACAGGGAAAAGATTCTGCAAGAACGGGACCAACGACGACTGAAGAGAATCGTTCAACGTGACAGAATTGCAACAGTTACGAAAATTTCTGCAGATTTCAATGCTCGGCCATCAACAAGTGTCAGCGTGCGAACCATTCAACGAAACAACATCCATATGTGGTTTCGGAGCTGAAGGCCCACTCGTGTACCCTCGATAACTGCAGCTTTAGGCCTCGCCTGGGCCCGTGAGCACCGACATCGGACTGATTATGACTGGAAACATGTTTCCTGGTCGGACGAGTCTCGATTCAGATTACATTGGGAGGATGGACTTGTGTGAATGTGGAGACAGCCTCATGAATCCATGGATACTGCTTGTCAGCAGGGGACTGTTCCAGCTGTGGAGGCTCTGTAATAGTGTGGGGCGTGAGGAGTTACAATGGAATGGGACCGCTGATACGTCTAGATATTCTCTGACAGATGACACGTACGTACGCATCCTGTCTGATCACCTTCACCCGTTCATGTCCATTGTGCATGCCGACGGACGTGGGCAATTCCAGCAGAACAATGTGACACCCCACACTTCCATAATTGCTACAAGATGGCTCCAGAAACACTCTGCTGAGATTAAACACTTCTGCTGTCCACCAAACTTCCCAGACATGAACATTATTGTGCATGTCTGGGATGCCTTGCAACGTGCTGTTCAGCAGAGATCTCCATCTCCTCGTACTCTTATAGATTTATGGACAGCCCTACGGGATTCATGGTGTCAGTTTCCTCAAGCAGTAGTTCAGACATTACTCGAGTCCATGCCACGTCGTGTTGCGGCACTTCTGCGTGCTCGAGGGGATCCTACACCATATTAGACAAGAGTACGAGTTTCTTTGGCTCTTCAGTGTAAGCAGGCTATGGTGTAATTCAGATTTTGATATCATTCGAAATTAATGTATTATGTTAAGTACTTCATAAAATATTTTCGTGATATTAGACATTTTCTTATGTATTTTAGCCATTTTAACCTGATAAATTTGTACACTTTTGAGTGTTGATATTACATAAAAATCTGTGCTCTAAGTATGACCATCGATCGAATTACTAATTTGAAAATTAAACAGAAGCATTATGAAAACATGATTTATAATTACACGTAACTATACAGTCTTTTTTAAGTTCTTGAATATATAAAAATGACAAAAATGGTCATATTCAGAAAGTTAATTCTGTTTTGTATTTATTATTTACGTTTCTGGCGCTATGTTTGGCAGCCGAATGCTTTGCGAAGTATTAGTTGTCTGTGAGACCTCATTGAGAAAGAAAATTCCTTGAGACACCTCATGAAGAGCAGGTACAATATGGAGAATGGTCTCGAATTTACTTTATCTTGTACAGAACAGTTATAATTAAACCTCCGCTACGTAATAATGCCCCCATGAAATGCGAGTGATAATAGGACAATGAAACTTTGTGGAAACAATTTTAAGTACATGGGAAAGAGAAATAATGAATAAACCAGAATAAGCCCAATTTCCATGTTTGTTGATTCCGTACAATGTTTACGTTCCAGGTTACAAACGTTGCTCAAAATGCTGACCATCTGCGTCCGTTACAGCCTGCAACCGTAACAGAAACACTATTTCATAATTGATTACAGCACTTTTCGAACGGTGAACCATAGAATGTTTAACTGCCCTGTCATAGCTCCTGCACTGCTTGAAGGTAGCACTTTGAGTCCAGAATTCTCAGCCAAGGCAACAGAAACTTCAACAATTTATAGTGCAACTGGCTGTCGACCTCTTCCAGGAGCAATTCTAAAATTGCCAGTTGATTCTAACTTACGAATCATGTTCTTCAACCCCGGTGTGGAAAGAAGACTTCTCTGTGTTCCTGGCCAGCCGGAGTGACCGAGCGGTTCTAGGCGCTACAGTCTGGAACCGAGCGACCGCTACGGTCGCAGGTTCGAATCCTTCCTCGGGCATGGATGTGTGTGATGTCCTTAGGTTATTTAGGTTTAATTAGTTCTTTGTTCTAGGCGACTGATGACCTCAGAAGTTAAGTCGCATAGTGCTCAGAGCCATTTGAATTTTTTTTTTTTTTTTTTTTTTTGTGTTCCTGTAATCGGTCAGTACTCGCGAAGAGGAGTAGCACTACCGCTGCTGTGTTAATAAAACAGTTTGCTGAGAAAAGTCCTGTTCACCTTGTTCAGGCCCATGTTGAGTGTTGGCAATTGTAATGAACACTTACATTTGTGTTTGAATACTACAACGTTGTACCAGCACCGAAGCCTAAAGGCAATTAATACCAATAACAATCCTGACAACCTAAATCCTGCAGTGCACAGTCAGAACATCACCCCTATGAAATTGGGTACCCAAACGTAAATAGGTTTCCGTGTGTACTGCTTCAACTAGCGTAAGTTTAATCACAACAACTCTGTATATGAAGTGTAACATTGATAAATAAGAAGGAGTTTATTGTGAAAAATGCATCTGAAGATTATTTGGGACACACTTATTATTGGGAGAAAATGCTCTGAAAAAGTTTGCAGTGGAATGCAAACAATGAAGATCGTTCTGGTGAATACGAATTTTCAGGAACTTCATCAACATTCAGCTATTAGTTGTTCTTCAGTTTTTCACATTTCCTTTCTTTTATGTAATGTGCATCGTTACTGTTTTGGATAACTAACTCTTTTCGTTTATTGAGTCGTGAGTTGAAAAATTGGGAAGTTACAATATCTAATCAGTCAAGACAGACCCACTCCAAGCAACCTAGCTGTTGGAGCGATCATATGAGGAGTTTATTAGAATGAGTTAGTGCTTGAGTTGAACAAAAAAATCTTATTACTGGTTAAAACACCCCATCTTCACAGGTTATTTTCTGATTTATCTGTACCATTCTGACAACTTTTGGTTTCCACTTGTAAAACAATACTCTGGAAGCATTCACAGCTTCCATATATCTGTGATAACTCTGGAGTTGCTGCATTACACGGTCATATCTTTTCTTGCATTCTCCCTAAAACAGTGCATTGATAGTATGTTTAATTTTTAAAATTTATTTTTACTGATGTTCAACATTCATACCATGCAGCCAGCATTTTGTTAACCAGGCACTTTAAATTATGTTTAAAAATAAAGTGTCAGGAAGATTGGTTTGGGGCATCACTCCACGCTACTCTGTTTGCCCAAGTCGGTTGCAAACCTCTTTATTACTTACTCGATCGAGCCATGTAATCTTCAGTATTTATCTCGATTCCCACATTTCAATATTTTCTTTCTCTATCTGTCTGAACTGCTTAACATCCACGTTTCACTTCGCTGCAAGGCTACAACACAGACAATACTTTTCAGAGAAGTCTTTCTAAACTTAAGTTTATCAGTTATTATTGGTTTCCCCATCAAACGAACTTATCATGAAAACAAACATACTAAAATTTTTTATTCCATATTAACATATATCTCTTTTTGAGAATTGCTTTTCTTGGTTCTGCCAGTCTGCATTTCATATTTCTCTCCTCTGACCATCTTCTGTTATCATTCTGCTCGAATAACAAAATTCATCGACTACTTTTACTGTCCTATTTCCTTATCTAATTCACTCAGCATAGCCTGACTTTATTTGAGTGCATTTCTTTAGTCTTACTTATGTTGCTGTCCACCCCATAAACTCTTTAGAAGAAACTACCCGCCATGCTTAACAGCTCTTCTTAGTCTCTTGCTGTCTGTAATAGAAACTGGCAAACTTCCTAGTTTTTATTTCATCTCCCTCATTTTTAATTACCTTTCAAAATTTCTCCATTGTTCCCTTTACTAGTTGCTCTAAGTACAGATTAAACAGGACCAGGGAAAGGCTACAACATTTTTCTTGGCCCCTTTTCAACTACTTCTTCCCCTTCATATCCTCCTCCCATAACTGCAGTCTAGTTTCTGTACAAACTGTAGACCTCCTATCGCTCCCTGCGCTTTATCCTTGCTGCATTCAGAATTTCAAAGAATGTATTTCAGTCGGGATTTTTAAAAAGCTTCTTCAAATATACAAAGCTTTTAAAGAAGTTTTCCTTTTCTTTATCTTCCAAACTGAGTTTTAAAGTCATTATTGCCTAGTGTTTACGTACACTTCTCTGGAACCAGTTGTTCCGTTCTTCAGTAAGTAATTCGTATCTGTATTTTGCAACCATTAATTATTAAACCAACGGTTCAGCAATATTCACACCTATTGGCGTTGACTTTATTTGAAATTGGAATTTTTACATTACATTTGAAGTCTGAGGTAATTTCACCTGTCTCATAAATTTTGCACATCAGCTAGAAAAGTTTTGTTGCGACTGGTTCTCCCATGAATCTATATAATTCTGATGGAATGTCGTCTACTCCACGTTCCTTGATTCGACTTAGATCATTAAATTTACTGTTCTTCAATTTTTGTAATACTGTCTTCAGGTACATTTCCACTGTTCAGCCCCTCATATATTCCTTCCACCTTTCAGATTTCTTTTCTTTGCTTAGCATAGGTTCACGCATCTGAACTCTTGATATTCATAGTGGTGCTTCTCTCTTCTCTAATATTCTCTTTAATTTTTGTATTCGTAACATCTGTCTTTCCCTTACTTATGAAAATACCTTGCACTTGTCCTTTAGCCATTCTTGCTGTACCAGTTTGGTCTGTCCATCAATCTAAATTTTTAGACATCTGTGTTCCCTTTCGCAACTTCACGTGCTGCAATTTTTTATTTTGAGATTTTTAAGTTTTTTGATGTGAGACCAAAATAAGACACCATGTAACCTGGAAAAAGACAATAAACTGTTGAGGGGGAAAAGGTAATGAATAGTTCAAATCAACTACTCTGTTGTGAAATGAATTTGCTGGATAGTCATCTGGTTACACAATGACTTGCATGACGCAGATCCAAAGCTATACATATATTTAGCAGTGGCGCCAGACAGTCGATGGGATGACGTGGAAGCTCTATGAGGAAATACAGTTATACGTGGTGTTTAAGACAAAGTTATGTTCTGTGTAGATCCCAAATAATAAGTGAAAGGAATACATACTTAGGTGGGTAAATGTAAGAAACGTTATTGTCTGATTAAATTTCCACGATTTTCTATTCTCGCGTCAGTTTAGGAGAAGTCGCTTCAGTCACTGGTAACAGCCATAGATCTGTGGGGCGAACAGTACACGTCCACAAGTTTCACCTGTACCACCTGTCACTGCCACAGGAGCTGCATGGGAAGTTGCTTTCTGCGAATGGTCCGTGCATAATTTCACTCTAGACGTCTGACAAGAAGTTATGTTCTCTGATGCACCTATATTTACAAATTATAGTGCAGTGTACCGTCATAACATGAAATAATGGGCCGCAGGAAATACTAGGTGTGCATATCATATCTATTGTCAATGGAGGTGGATTCTTAACGCCTAGTATGGAATCTTTCGACATAAAATCGTTGGTCCACACTAATTTGCGGGTATTCTGAACGAGAGATGCATCGAGCTTTTGTCATCGAAACTTTGGGTGCGCTCTCTGAAAGTGTTAGTCTGGATATTGGAGGTCGTGTTAAAATGCAGGGTGATGGTCACCCAGTCCATTCTGCACGTCATCTTTTGCAAGGACTGAACAACAGGTATAGTGGCAGATGTTTACAATACCAAGGTACTCAGGCCTGCGCAGTCGCCCACGTTAACACAGTTTCATTTATTTTTGTGGGGATATCGTGCTTATGTCACCAAATCCACATCAGTTGATGACTTCAAACAGCGCGTCGAGGAAGGTTGTCGCTCCGTGACACCAGCGACTTCAGGTTTGGTCGGTAGATCTTTCAATAAAAGGTGCCTTCAGTTTGCATTAGAAAAATGGGCGGTCCTTTGAACACTTCACATAAATGAACATTTCGCCAGCAGAAAATCGTCTGGACACAGCAAGTTACGTACAGTATACGTGGTCTACCTCTAAATGTGTGAACGTTTCTGGCTTGCAAGGTAGCCGTGTTATTTGCCATCACTATTTTCAAGAAGTAGCACCATAGAATTTTAGTAACTTGTCTTTTCTTCGGCATGAAAGTACTAAGAATCTATGCTGATACAATGATGAAAACACGAACATGAAAACATGTATAAACACAGACACAGACTTAGGAAGCAGTATAGTGTGCAGCAGCCAAGCTTCTGTATCAATCTGTTGTTCGTATTACCCAGCACTTTAATTTTCTATTTATGTGCGAATTTACGATATTTGTTCATTTATGTGTTTTTGATGTGTTTACCATGCGTTGTTAAATCTTGTGTGACGTAAAGATGACATTCCCTTCCCTTGCTCCTCCCTCCCCCCCACGCTCCACAGTAACTCGCGGGTAGTTAATGCATAGATTTTGCCTCATTTGGAGACAATTTCTATAAGCACTTTTGGTGCATTAATTTTTTTGTATTGTCGTTTCGGTTTATAAGTGCATTTGTAGCACTACCCTAACTTAGGGAAGCGCTGTTGTTCCAGAAAACGAGTTCTCTTGTGCTCTGTGAGGTGTAAGATAGCGTCGCGTTTGCGAACTGTAATACTAGAGGCACGTATTTTCTAAGAACACATTCGCCTACCTACTTGTGTAATGAAATATTTTGAGCAATATGTACACCAACAGAGGTTTGAAGGAGGATAACGGAGCAAATAACGAACGTAGGCATAAACTACTAAAAGCTAGCCAATGGTCTCATGAGATACAGTTTTTTTGAGCGGTAAAAATGAACGGGACAGTGTATAGTTACCCAAAGACAGTGCGTTATTCAGTGACAGTGATTTATTCAGTAACATTTAAGTTATACGCATAGAGGTAAGTGAGAATAAGTTTTATACCACGAGCCTTCTTCTTCGAAATAAAGGATGCTCGGTGAACCGAGGAAGCCTGCTACTGTACGGGTGTTTGTGCAAATTATAGGACAGTGTGCCGTTAGCAAGCGAAATAATAAAGCGCAGTACTTTCATGCAGTGAATATAGAAGGTGCCTTGTGGTCCCTTCTCACAGCCAAGGCGTACGGCGAGTTGAAGCAGGTGCAGTAGTTTCGTAAATGCTGCGAACGCTGCACAAAACATTTCATACAGATGCACTGACCGGCACACGCTGCATCGCTACCCAGCGGTGGGTGCACGGCTACTGGACTCCAAACGGGGCGTAGCCTGCTGCCAGACTATTTGTTGGGAGGGCGGTTACTTGTAACTCACGCATTGTTGACTGACGGCGTGATGCAGGAGGGCAGTTTGAGTGAGAAGCAAAATCTACCTTCAAATGGACATTCACCGTAGTGCAAAGAGATGTAGACACACGATTTCTTGACCCACTAAATAAAGTCTTACCACTACAGCTCATGATCAACGCCCCACGTCACGAAATAAAAACGACACCCATGTTCATTGAACTTAAGGCAGAACACCATCTGTGTTTATGTTAGTGTTAAGATAGATTAAGTACTAATCTCTGTGAATTTTATTTGCTACATGTTTATCTTGCCCGTGATTAGAGGACTATAAAACCCAGAAAGGACGCAGTCAAATGGATTCTGGTATAAAAGAGGATGACAGGGGAGAGTAAACAACGATAAGGAAGAATTTATCACACTCACCACTCCAGATACCCTTGCCAACCCTACAGCGTGGATCAACACTACTAAATATATGACGCGCTTGTGAAACTTTTCTATTTTCAGGAAAAATATAATTCTGGAATCACAGAAGAGACTTGTGAAATGTAATTTTGTTGTCAACATGATACTGAAATTGTTATTTGTTCGCAGGAACAACGACGCTGCAAACCATCATAAAGAACTGAACTATGGACTTGTATAAAATGTAATACACTACTGGCTATTAAAATCGCTACACCAAGAGGAAATATAGATGATAAACGGGTATTAATTGGACAAATATATTATACTAGAACTGACATGTGATTACATTTTCACGCAAGTTGGGTGCGTAGATCCTGATAAATCAGCACCCAGAACAACCACCTGTGGCCGTAATAACGGCCTTTATACGCCATGGCATTGAGTCAAACAGAGCTTGGATGGCATGTACAAGTACAGCTGCCCATGCAGCTTCAACACGATACCACAGTTCATCAAGAGTAGTGACTGGCGTATTGTGACGAGCCAGTTGCTCGGCCACCATATACCAGACGTTTTCAATTGGTGAGAGAGCTGGAGAATGAGCTGGCCAGGGCATCAGTCCAACATTTTCTCTATCTAGAAAGGCCCGTACAGGACCTGCACGAACAAGAGATGCTGGAGACGTGTAACCAATGGCACCCCATACCATCACGCCGGGTGATACGCCAGTATGGCGATGACGAATACACGCTTCCAATGTGCGTTCACCGCGATGTCGCCAAACACGGATGCTACCATCATGATGCTGTAAACAGAACCTGGATTCATCCGAAAAAATGACGTTTTGCCATTCGTGCACCAAGGTTCGTCGTTGAAGTACACCATCGCATGCGCTCCTGTCTGTGATGCAGCGTCGAGGGTAAATCCAGCCACGGTCTCCGAGCTGATAGTCCATGCTGCTGCAAACGTCGTCGAACTGTTAGTGCAGATGGTTGTTGTCTTGCAAACGTCTCCATCTGTTGACTCAGGGATCGAGACGTGGCTGCACGATCCATTACTGCCATGTGGATAAGATGCCTGTCATCTCGACTGCTAGTGAAACGAGGCCGTTGGGATCCAGCACGACGTTCCGTATTACCCTCCTGAATCTACCGATTCCATATTCTGCTAACAGTCACTGGATCTCGACCAACGCGAGCGACAACGTCGTGATACGATAAACCGCAATCGCGATAGGCTACAATCCAACCTTTATCAAAGCAGTAAACGTGATGGTACGCATTTCTCCTCCTTACAAGAGGCATCACAACAACGTTTCACCAGCAACGCCGGTCAACTGCTGTTTGTGTATGAGAAATCGGTTGGAAACTTTCCTCATGTGAGCACGTTGTAGGTGTCGCCACCGGCGCCAACCCTGTGTGAATGCTGTGAAAAGCTAATCATTTGTATATCACAGCATCTTCTTCCTGTCGGTTAAATTTCGCGTCTGTAGCACGTCATCTTCGTGGTGTTGCAATTTTAATGGTCAGTAGTGTATAATATTAATGTTTTCGACGTAAAGGACGATGCAGTAATCTTTGTGTGTATTATGTAAGCTAATGGATATGCTATGTACCGAAGTGTATATGTTTTGTTTTCATTACCAAGTGCCAGGGCTGGCACCAGAACTGTGTAAGCAAACTGGTTGTGAGAAATCCCTTAAAAGACGCGAACAGTGCAATCCAAGAACATGAGTACAGGAGTGAAAGAACCACCGGTGTGTAAAGTGGTTGGGCTCATTGCCCGAAATTTGACATTGCTTCTGACAATTCCCCCAGAGGGGCGGGGGGGGGGGGGGATGTGGCCATAAAAGGAACTTAATAATTTTTTCTTATTGATAAATGTATAGATAATAATTCGATCTTACACCAAAGATCAACTTGAAAAGTATTTAACATTGACTAACAAAAGGAGCTTTACGCTCTTCGTTTATTAGTTTTAGTATTACTTACCTTTCGTTGTTCTCATGTCTTCGTGGTAAATCATCTTGTGTAATTTTAAAGTGAAATTTTGTTATATAATGAAAGCAATTTATGAACAATTTGATTTCCTGATTTTCGGTACCATGGATCCCAGCTCCTGTAAATCTGGAAGACTACTATTATTTTAAATTTGTATGGAGAATTTAGATGGAGGCGACGATATTCACGACGGCGCTGCTCAGCGATAGATGTACGTGAATGTGTTCGTCTCTTTCCCTCCGTGGCCGCCAATGTCACTTTAAATATTTAGGTCATAGGCTTATTTGCCTCGACATTCATAACCTGCAGTCTTTCTTTTCATTTAATTAGGAAGTCCGATAATTTTCTTTCTCAGATGAATAAATGCATTTTAATCACAATTCTTTTTACCTAGGCCACGGGGAATTCTTGTACTTAGAACGTACGTGCCTCTATTCTCGAACGTACGTTGGTATACAACTGAGTGTGTACCGACGTAATTATACTTATGATACATCTCCCTTCCATTATTAATTCTTATTTTGAACCACTCACTCGCGAATGTACGTGCTCTCTTACTTTGTTTAGTCACTCGGGTGTATTCCTTAATATCGTTACTTTTAATATTCAGTGGCTTAGTATCCACAATTGATCTCCGCCTGTGTCGCAACGGCGCTTCACGCGAAATATTTACTTCGCGACGTTCATACGAACTCTCATTTCAAAATTACGACACCGGCTCACTAAGCTTCTAACGAACTTTACAGTGCGGTTGCAATACCTTAGACAGAACTACTGTTTAAAGGTCTGAAGAGCACCTTGACCTAAATGTGAAACACTGCTCCTGCCACCAGCAGATGGCTTTATTGTAAAAGATAGAAATGGCTGATCTGTGTACCACAATCTCTTACTGCTACCAATTGATGGCTGCGCGGTTAAAAATCACAATAAAGTTATAAATTAGCCGGTGTGGCCGAGTGGTTCAAGGCGCTTCAGTCCGGAACCGCGCGACCGCTACGGTCGCAGGTTCGAATCCTGCCTCGGGCATGGTTGTGTGTGATGTTCTTAGGTTATTTAGGTTAGTTAGGTTTAAGTAGTTCTAAGTTCTAGGGGACTGATGACCTCAGATGCTAAGTCCCATAATGCTCAGAGCCATTTGAACCATTTTTGATAGTTATAAATCGATTGTTTTCCACGCCTAAGCCGTTCAAAATTTGTAAAATTTCTGCAAATTACGTAGGCAGTGCAAAAAGTACGGTGTTTGCCCCGAGTTTCCAAGACCACGTAGAGATTATTACATCAAGAAACGGTGTAACACTCAAATCACTTGATGTAGTGTCACAATATTGCAAAAACACATCTGCAGTATAAAATAAAGTGTGAGTTAATTTCAACATATATACATATTCCGCAGACTAGAGTCAAAAATTCTTAATTATGGACCGCAATGCTAGATTTACACACCTAGTCACAGTTGACATTTGAGAATGTACGCCTAATAATTCGATGTAGCTAAAATTTATCTTAACAGGGTTGTAACTGTAGAAAAATACGTCCTAGCTAAATCATGCAGATACAGTCACAACGCTTCGACAAAGTAAACATTTCCGCATCTAAATTGTTCTCAAGCAAAGAGGGAGGGACAAAGATACTACATCATGGTATTCACTAGAAAAATATAAGCGATGCTGTTGAATGCCATTTTCTGCCATTATTACAAATGAAACAATCTTACTGAAAGCTGTGTGCTATAACAACAGTTTGCAGTCCTACCTACGGCGGTAAAACATAAGAGTCGTAAATTAATTATCTCCCACATCTAAGATATAGCAGTATTATAAAATGTCAACAAAATACACAGGCAGCGCAAAAAGTACTATGTTTACAATGAGTATTTGGACATAACTGCGGTTAGTATATGGAAAAAGGCCGTAAGACTCAAATCAATTAATGTGACGTCATATATATCTGCAGTATAAAAACAAATGTGAGTTAATTTCCACGTATACACTTGTATGGCAGAGTAGTGCCCAAAATTCTAAATTATGTACCCAAGTGCTCGATTTCCACGTCTAGGAACAGCTGACATTTTAGAAGTTAGACCTAATAATTCGATGTCGTATAACTAAACAGAGTAAGCACCAGTTTAGGAGGAACAGCGATAATGCACCATGTTATTCACTAAAAAAAGCATTATGTATGATACTGATTGAAAATGACCTCCATTATTACAAAATACATGTACCTATTGGAGGCAGGAGAACGACGACTTGTAAACATTGTGGATAAATAACTGAACTGTAATAATGTTTCACTGGAGACAATGGCGCTATACAGATTCTCAACAGCTATTCTGACTTCACACAGAAGTGTCTCCGCTTAGCCATCTGTAATTGTAAACCTAAATTATACCTTCAGAACATCGTTTAAGAAATGACTTATAAATGAACTTTAAAATTCCAGGGCTGTTATCTGTTGGAGCTTCGTATTCAATTCGGTCTCACAGCTGGATACTCTGCTATCTGAGAGTATTGCCGATTCTGTGCAGATTAACTTGGGAGTAATTTACACATATGAATATCATGTTCACTCAGAGATACAAAATGCCTTCAATTCTTATTGACCAGTAGATAGCCTTTTAGTCCATACGTGACATGAATGCCAGCCTGTTGTCACCTCACAGGGTAAGTATATATCTCAAATTTCAAATTATTCTTACATTTATGGATGGGTGTAGAAACCATAACAGTTAATTCTTATTCATCCTTTACAGCGTATGTGGTAGCTAACGTATAGCAAACATATAATTTGTAAAAATTAGCCGGTTAAGTCACAGTAGATATTGCATCTAGCTTACCTTCAATTAATCTGTAAGAACTGGTCTGAATGCAATAGCACGCTACTGAAACTGTCATTTGAGATACTTTCTGGGGCTGCTCTAGGTTGGTTGGTTGGTTGATTCAGGGTGGAGGGGGGGGGGGGCGAGTGGACCAAACAGCAGGATCATCGGTCCCACCGTATTAGGGAAGGATGGAAAAAGAAAGGCGGTTGGCCGTGCCCTTTCGAAGGAACCACCCCAGTATTTGCCTGAAGCGATTCGAGGAAATCATGGAATACCCATATCATGATGACTGGATGCGGGTTTGAACCTTCGTCCTCCCGAGTGCGAGTTCAGTGTGCTAACAACTGCACCACCTCTCTAGGTAGATTTGCTCTCAAATGAACAGTATCAATTCTAGCATTTGATAATCTGAGAGTAATTGTTAACAATAGGACGTTTAATTCTAAGTGGGCACTCACAGCACGTGATCTTTCGAACAGCTCGCGAGTACTACGCTATTTTCACCATGAATTATGTTTAAATGTGTAATTAACTGCTTTACAATTAGTTCCATAAAACAGTGTGCTTAGTAGCGGTTATTTGAATATTTTTATACAACCTTTTCATTGGAAGGTTTTACTGAACTCGTACTAGACTGCTGTTGATGAGCTAACATTTTGGTCTTAACATCCAACAGATCTCAGCTGGCTAAAGTACCAAATACAGGGAGAAGGACACTCCCTCCAAAATGGACCCAGGCACGTTTGGGTCTAAGCAAGAATTTGTGAGGTAAAAGATTTAAAGGTCAGTTAATCCGTTGTTCGTAATTAGCAAATGCTGTACACTACCTTCATTTCGGTGATCCAGTTGATATACCAAGTTGTTGCCATTTCCGAAATCATATCGGTATCCTTAACAGAACGAATTAGATCAATTCCAATTTTAACGGAAATGAATTATTCATTTGAATTTCAGTATTAACGTCAGGATTAACAGATACTGATGATGATACACAGCCCTCTGAAATCAATTCGAAATATTTCTCTGAACGTCAATAACTTCGCCTCAGCTGCGTTAGGGATAGATGGACCATCTACAGGTTCATATGAAAATTTGTGTCGGACCTGTACTCGAACCTGGATTTCCCGATTATTGCCATCGGCCGCCTTAACTGTTAGGCTATCCGTACGCACCCCCTGGACCGATCCAAACTTCCATATGTCACGGAGACTTTGAGGAATCGACACCCAAGACATTATCGTCTTTTTCCCACACTGTCACGCAACATTTACTGCTAGTCTGTACAAGCAGACATTGATGACATTATACAGAAATCTGAAAGTAATTTGAAATAAATTCGCTGAACGCAAATTACTTGGCCTCAGCTGTATTAGATATACGCGATGTTATTGGCATTCAGCAAATTTGTTTTGAATTAATTTCCGACGGCTGCATATCGCCATCACTGTCTGTTCATCCAGACATGAAAGTAATTCTTACTTGCCAAATGCGGAAAAAGACGATAACATCGCAAGTCTCTTTCTCACTGGCGCAGCAATGTAGAGTAAAACTGCAAGAACTTAGTGATGAATGTAGGAGGATATGGTATAAGGATTTAGGCAGTGTGACATAGAAAGTTTGGATCGGTCCTGGGACCTGGTTAACGCATCTGCTCGTGATAATTGAGAAATCTGTGTTGGAGTTCTGGTCTTGCACAAACAAGTGGCATAGGTAACACAGTTGAGGACAAGTTATTCGCATCCATATAATTTATTTTGAACTAAGAACGAAATTACTTTAACACAAGTTTAGAATTACTTGTTGAAATTAACATGTTTGGTCGTGGTTCAAACATCATATCTGATTTCTCTGGTACAATTACCACAGCATTAAAGGAAAACACCCATTAGAGCAAATATTAGAATTACAGTTAATTGAGGTTAATTGGTTCTAAACACTATGTAAATGCCTGAGCTAGCAGGCCAGAGCGGGTTAGGAAACAAAATGAATTCCTTTCAGTTGCACTCAACATACAAACTTTATTATCAACACACAATATTACAACAAAAATGCAAAGCACTCAAAACTTTAATCGACCTCCTTGATTAACCTTAGATCGGCTGAAGGCCACACTCAAAATACAAGTCGCAAGGCCTCAGCAAGAAATTGAAATACATGGTTCTTCAGGAGGTTTCACCCTTTTGTATTTTCTAAATCTTCAATCTAAACTGGGTGAAGGCCTTAGCAATTTAATTTTAATGGAACTTGGTTTGAGGCTGCATATTAAGCAATAAGAAGTGTTTCAATCAAACGGCAGAAGGCCTTGTCTTAAGACAATTGAAGCAAATTTGGCTGAAGGCACGATACAAAAACATCACAAACGTATGCCTTAAGGGCAAGGCAAGAACATTAATTTAAGAGATATCAACACTCGGCTGAAGGCCACACATTACCAAATAATTTAACGGCTTAAGCCCTAAAAGAAAAGTTTCAATTTTAAAGGCAGAAGGTCGTCCCATAAAACATTTCATATAAAATAAAGATAACAATTTCATGCCTTATGGGCAAGACAGGAACATTAATCCAGGATATATTAAAGGTCGGCTGAAGGCCACACATAAACCAAATAACTAAAACTCAACAGGGAAGTTACTATGTAACACACACGGGACGGCGCTCAGCAGTTTCCAAGGGTCGGCCTGGAATTGTAACACTAACGCCCGTTTAGGCGAGACAAGTAGGCTGACCAACAATCTCTTAATCGGAAGGCAACCCAACCGACAGACAGCCGAAGACCAAAAGCACTTCAGCTAAAATGCCAGCGAGGCGAAGAGTCCAGTAACGCTCTATTCAAATACTGGTTTGTTAATAAGCCAAGACACTACAACTACTGACAAACATGAACATCGCAACGGCTGTAGAACTACACACCGTGGCGGACAGCATCAACACGGCAAGAAAACACTCACTCGCTGCTCTGTCACAGCCGACCATCTGGCTACTGCAGTATGCAGTACGCAGACAGCATTAAGCATTTAAAGCATTGCTCAGTGGAACTGACACAGGGTACACAGTGTTGCACGAAACACTGCCACAAGAAACTCGAACACTCGTAAAACGATTCACTGATGAACAACTAAAACAAACCACCGGCGGACACACACACAAACCCGAAGGACGGTCGGTGACGAAACACACTTCGTCTGACCAGACGAGCGACCAACAACCAACCAAGGTCGTTGGCACTCAAACCATGTGCGTCCGCTGTTCGTCGGGAACTGAGAGACACGGCGATCCGATCACACTGGGCTCGGACCCAATCATGTAGAGGTAACTCTTGATCATTGGCCACGACGTCTCCGCACAAGAAGGAACCAAGTCACGTCCAGCAAGATGACCCAGTGACGAGGCCCAGAAACGCCCAAAAGACCAAACACACCTATCCAAAAGAGGCGACCAACTGAACGACCGATCAGTGGTCGATCCCTCTACCAACTCTGTCCGTCGGGCAGTTCGTCATGTGTCGCGAGCGGTCGGCGGTAGTGGCTGTCCGCACCTCCCTAGCGCTCCGTCTCCGACTGCTGCTACTTCCCGACTGCACTTCTGTCGTGTTCCAACTCCAACTACTCCAGATCCGATCTCACTTCACGACACACGACGACCGGGGAGTAATGGCCGTCCAACAAAGATAATACGGCAGGGCAAATATCGATACTCTCTGCTGCTGTCACTCACGGGCAGGCAAGACAGTAATTCAGTGACACCAGTAACTGATATGTAAAATGACGAGGCTGGCGTACGGTAAAACAAGATGTTTCATAATAGATGGCATGAACATGAGCCATGCACGGCTCAACAATAACTGAACAGTGAAAAACTGCAAATGCGTTTTTTGAGTTAACCTGCGGAATAAGTTTGCTATAGAATGAGATTTTGACTCTGCAGTGGAGTGTGCGCTGATACGAAACTTCCTGGCAGATAAAACTGTGTGCCGAACCGAGACTCGAACTCGGGACCTTTGCTTTTCGCGGGCAAGTGCTCTACCAACTGAGCTACTCAAGCACGACTCACGCCCCGTGGAGAGACGAGGTAGTGGGAGAAGTAAAGCTGTGAGGACGGGTCATGAGTCGTACTTGGGATTCTCAGTTGGTAGAGCACTTGCCCGCGAAAGGCAAAGGTCCCGAGTTCGAGTCTCGGTCCCACACACGGTTCTAATCTTCCAGGAAGTTTCAAGTTTGCTATTCTTACCACATTGTATAATAACTGGAATTCTACATTTGCGTAACACATTCACATACACTTGTGGCAGAAAATAAACACTTGCCTGGCAACACTCACATTATACACTACTACAGAGATTGTAGATATGTCTAGAACTGGTTCGCACAGTGTGCGGTGACGTCTTAGCCTTGAAGTCTGGACTGGCACTTCACAATATTCGCTTTCTGGATTTGGGAACAGGTGGTCTGCCTCTGTGCGGATCATTGTTCTCGTCTTGCGATGCCACAGGAAATCTACCCGGAAATGGCTTTAAGTGATTGGCATGAACGATAATCGAACGAAAAGGCCGTTGAAGCTTAAGTGTGACTTGTAACAACACCTCCAAAATTGGGATGAAGCTTTCCAGAACTTTTTTAACTTTCTGAATTGACTCTTCTTTAACACCGTGTATCTGAAGTAGACAAGATCTTCAGCCTGATACTGCAGCTATAGTGCTTTGTAATAATTTGCTTTGCTTGCAGAAGAAAGGATTGACATTTCCGCTGTTTAGCATTAGTGCCTACATATTTAAGTTTGAGCACTAATTGCTCTACGTGTTCATTCCTGATTCCGGTGGTCAACTGGTCAAAGTACAAGAGTAAATGTATCTTCATTCCATACACAAATCCATAGGGACTTAAACAAGCTCACATGTGTATTTTTTTGTAGTAGGCACCTCCATAGTATCCGTTTCAATCAGGGTGTACTGGTGTAATTCTTAGGTGCTTTATTTACTTCAGCTTACAAGTCTATTGAAGCAGTATACTCATAAAATTCGTTTATTGATTAATGATCATGCTTAACAGTGATCGAAAGTTCATAATCCACCCTTTTATATAATAAACTTTAGCACAGTATTCAGAATCTAACTCCCTATCTCAGAGCTACCGAACTTTGCGACTGTCCGCTTTCACGGCACAAGACGCTCTCTCACCTGTCGCTTTCTGCACGATGCCCTTGCGACAATCTTGCCGCCAAACTCTAATCAGCCAAGCCCGACGCAGCAAAGGCCTCCCACATCTCCGTCGCGGAATGATGCAATTTCTCCACCTATCTAAAAATTTCTCTGTCCAAACAGCGGGCGTTGAACCTCAGCGTTTCCCGCACTTTCTTATGAACTGCCCAACCAAAGCTCAGCCCATTTGCCGCTAAAACAGCGCGCGACCGGGCGGCGCCAGCGCGTACGTTGGGCGCTCTCTGTCTGCTCGAAATTTCCCCTCTCTCTCTCACCTGGCACCCGGCGGCGTTCCTTTCTTTTGATGCTTGCCGGTCACTGGGTCCATCCCCTGGAACCCCCGGCCCCTGCAAAATGCTCTTCCGGCGCTTACTGGCCTTCGCCTCCCCGCCTCCACTGGCAAATCCACTTTGCTTGCACCTACAGCATGCAACTAAATATTATCATTACCAAACCCCGTATTATTTCAGACATGTGTCTAATCATCACGTATCTCTCTTTCTAATCCACCTAATGGGACTAATTAACCATTATATGGGTTTATTTACTCCAAATATGCAGAATAATCTGCGAAATGAATGTCACAAATGAAATTCACCTTTCAACACCTTCACAGTTATGGACGGCTGTAGATGCAGCATAGCTCAGAATTTCTTCAGGGGCATCCAGTGACTTGTTGAGTTCATGCCACGTCGAGTTACTGCACTACACCGTGCGGAAGGAGGTTCGACACGATATTAAGTGGTAACCCACGACTTTTGTGGCGTCACAGTAGATAAATGACTCAGCAGGCAAAATCTGAATTTCTTCATGGATAATGCTGTTGCATAGAGACAAGAAGCAACGCTGGAAAACTGTGGCGAAATACCGGAAGACAAGCAGAGGGTGGACGGTTGGTGGGGGTTTTGGCAGTTGACCCCCAAAGTTCTCAAAATGGTTCAAATGGCTCTGAGCACGATGGGACTTAACATCTATGGTCATCAGTCCCCTAGAACTTAGAACTACTTAAACCTAACTAACCTAAAGACAGTACACAACACCCAGCCATCACGAGGCAGAGAAAATCCCTGACACCGCCGGGAATCGAACCCGGGAACCCGGGCGTGGGAAGCGAGAACGCTACCGCACGACCACGAGATGCGGGCCCCCCAAAGTAAAACAGTGGAATGTATTGTGAGAAATAGAGAGAAACGACCATTACTGTATGATTACACTAATGCTGAACAATCAGTGGAAGCAGTCACGTCCAAAAAATATCTAAGCTTATGCTTATGTGATTTAAGGTGCAACGTCCAGATAAAGTAATCACAGGTAAGGCAGACGACAGACAGATTCATTGAAAGAGCCGTCAGGATGTGCAGTTCAAAAATGAAGGAGGTAGCTTATAAAACGCTCGTCAGATCGATACTTGAGAATTGTTTGTCAGGTTTAGGTTGGCGTGCAGAGTATAGAAGAACACTGTTAGAACAGATTGAGCACACTGTGCTAGACGTGTACACTTTACGTTTGATTGTTGTTGCATTATTCTCCCACTTTCTGTTTGACGTTGTGGTGAATAATGAAGGCTGTTTCACTGCTGTGAGGTTTGCTGTTTCAAATATCTCTGAGCACTATGCGACTTAACTTCTGAGGTCATCAGTCGCCTAGAACTTAGAACTAATTAAACCTAACTAACCTAAGGACATCACACACATCCATGACCGAGGCAGGATTCGAACCTGCGACCGTAGCGGTCGCTCGGCTCCAGACTGTAGCGCCTAGAACCGCACGGCCACTCCGGCCGGCGCTGTGAGATTATTTTCACAGAAACGAACGAGGTTTGGATAAAAAACTGAATAAATCATTAGCGTGTGATATATGTAGCACGATTATTACTATTATTATCTCTGTTATTACTAGCGGTTATGCGAGGAGAAGCGGAGTGCATTATAGTAGTTCCTGCTCCGAAAAAAACAGCTAGTGCTAGCTGTATAATTTCCTAGCAGCGACAGAGATATTGTGGGAAGCTTATGTTCAACAACTGTCCACCTGCCTTCGGTCGCCTAGCACATGTGAATGTTGTCTCCATATGTGTGTTGCACTGAGCGTGCCACCAGCCAGCATGCCTCGCATCGCTTCTAAGACAGACACGGTGAGACACGGCATTACGTAAATCTTAGTTCCACAGAGTTGGGATGCACATAGCTTTTTTAATTATTATTATTATTTTAGGTGCATACTGAAACACTTCCCTCACCCGCTTCGTTAGGGGTTTTAGCTGCTAGAAGCTGACAGTTACACTTATGGCAAAAATTATCATAGACAATGTCTATTGGTGGGTCAATTCACTACTCTCTTATGGAATTTAATTACATCACTTCAACAATTATTAGCAATTCCCTACCAGTATTGCTGCTGTACTCGCATTATTTCATCTCTGTTTCTCTGTATTATTATTACGTCGAAATCTCTGTCTCTCTGCAAAGCAGTAATGTCATGATGTCACACTCACATTGCGGTGTTGAAGTGCCGTACCTCATAATATTTACAATCATTTTTTAAAATATTGCTTCTCTCGTAGGAGGCTGCCTCGTATTGATGGTGTGTACTAACAGTAACGCAAAACTCGTCTCCGCTTTATCAACCACAGGGAATCTATTTTTTCTCTAATGTCTTTTTCCATATTCTCTTGCCGTTACAGCGAAATTCCTATGTAGGTGGAAGGGCTCGTTTCTTACCTGTATAAAGTTATTGCTTTATACTGTCAGAGCATCTTATTCTACTCCTTACTACTGCGCAGATGCCCCGAATGGTGATCAACAGTACATGGTTGATAAATGCTTAAGTTACTTTGAGCGCTAAATTACTTATGGACGGCCGGCCGCTGTGACCGAGCGGTTCTAGCCGCTTCAGTCCGGAACCGCGCAGCTGCTACGGTCGCAGGTTTGAATCCTACCTCGGGAATGGATGTGTGTGATGTCCTTCTGTTAGTTAGGTTTAAGTAGTTCTAAGTCTAGGGAACTGATGACCTCATATGTTAAGTCCCATAGTTAGAGCCATTTGAACTTTCGGACGTTGATGAGACGTTACGCCGATTTGCGTGAGATGTCGTCATACCGTTTGGGTGTATTTCATGGGCAAAATAAAATTAATTTGGTGTTATAACAAATACTCGAGCAATGAGGTAGAATGGAGACCATATTGCTCGAGGTACATAAAGCAGTTACAGTTGCAGTGGAATCACCAACAGCTTGTTTACTTTTTTTTCCTGATTTGAGGTCACACCAAACTGCTGATATCACCAATTTCCAATTTTATTGCTATTCGACTAATTCCGTTTGTTCTTTTTTCGTTACTGACTATTCTCTGACGTCATTATTTCAGACTGACAAAGTACCTTACTCTACTTCTCACTACACAGCAGGAACCTCGAATGGAGAGCAACAGTACATGGCTGATAAATACTGCAGGTAACTTTTGAGCACTAAAATACTTATGGACGTTGTCCTTAGGTTACACAGGAGTGTGCGTGACATTATAAGATCCTTCAAATACTTTTAGGGAATAGTAAATCAATTTGTTGTTATAACAAGTACCTGAGCAGTGTGCTAGAATGGACAGCACACTGTTCGAAAAACAATGGGGACTCCTTATCTTGGACACAATAGGCGATGCCGTCGGCTGGCGGGCACACAGGGCAAGGGAGCGGGCGTGTGGTGTCCGGGTGCCCGGAACGATAAGAAAGAACTGAAGCTGATTGTGGCAAAGTGCGATCGTATGCGAACTTTCCATCGATTCTCGCTCGCTCGAAAGCGTGAACGGAGCGCTGCAGCTCTCGCCGGGCAGCATGTGACAACATGCGTGCAAATTGTACGCCACACGGGTGCTTCGTGCTGAGAACACGCTCGCCATTTGCTGCTGTGTGTCCTGTAACCGGCATCCAGTGAAATTTGCATCCAGTAATATCTGCACCCAGGATTGGGTCGAAGGCTGCACTAATCGCCCCCGTCCAAACTCTGCGACTTTCCTGGAAGCCAGAGGGGCGCTGGACCCTTACTTGTTGTGCTGATGAAGAGGACTGGAGATACCCGAACGAGAATTGAAACACCTAAATTTCACAGTCGGAAAGGATTATAAATTTTGTAATTTCTCTCAGACCTAATAATATTTTTACTATCATCAGATCTTCAGAAAGTATTGAGGAAAACACTAAAACCGAATTACAGACACGGATTTGATAAATCGTGTATCTTCTACTCGACAAAGAATACTTTAAAATAAAATATGGCCGTTACCCGTGGAACAGCATATAGTACAGGAAACGTATACAAGACGCGATACCATTCTACCTAAATGGTTTATGCAAGTATTTCGGAGATTGTCCCGGGACATTTTCCGAGTATTTTCGTTTATTGTACCCGTGGTTCCGGTAACTCGTTACAGCGTAATTACGTTTCGTTTAATTTCTCAACTCTTATATCGGCATCATCTTGAAAGTATCTGCACATCAGTGAAAATGTCGATTATATGCGCTGTGTGTGTTTTTAGAAAACAAATCTGTTCCCTTTAGTCAGGATACTTGCTATTAACAACATTAATGTTTACTTTCTCATCTCTCCGAAGCTTGAATTCTCTACCGCCCGGTCCAGTCTCGTGCTAGTTTTTCCAACAGGGCCAGTTGTACGTCACCAGCCGGCCGGAGTGGCCGTGCGGTTCCAGGTGCTTCAGTTTGGAACTGTGTGACCGCTACGGTCGCAGGTTCGAATCCTGCCTCGGGCATGGATGTGTGTGATGTCCTTAGGTTAGTTAGGTTTAAGTAGTTCTAAGTTCCAGGGGACTGATAACCTCAGATGTTAAGTCCCATTTTTTTTTTGGTCATCAGTCTACAGACTGGTTTGATGCGGCCCGCCACGAATTACTTTCCTGTGCTGACCTCTTCATCTCAGAGTAGCACTTGCAAAACCTACGTCCTCAATTATTTGCTTGACGTATTCCAATCTCTGTCTTCCTCTACAGTTTTTGCCCACTACAGTTCCCTCTAACACCATGGAAGTCATTACCTCATGTCTTAACAGATGTCCTATCATCCTGACCCTCCACCTTATCAGTGTTTTCCACATATTCCTTTCCTCTCCGATTCTGCGTAGATCCTCCTCATTCCTTACCTTATCAGTCCACCTAATTTTCAACATTCGTCTATATCACCACATCTCAAATGCTTCGATTCTCTTCTATTCCGGTTTTCCCACAGTCCATGTTTCACTACCATACAACGCTGTATTCCAGACGTACATCCCCAGAAATTTCTTCCTCAAAATAATGTCGGTATTTGATATTAGTAGACTTCTCTTGGCCAGAAATGCCTTTTTTGCCATAGCGAGTCTGCTTTTGATGTCCTCCTTGCTCCGTCCGTCATTGGTTATTTTACTGCCTAGGTAGCAGAGTTCCTTAACTTCATTGACTTCGTGACCATCAATCCTGATGTTAAGTTTCTTGCTGTTCTCATTTCTACTACTTCTCATTACCTTCGGCTTTCTCCGATTTACTCCCAAACCATACTGTGTACTCATTAGACTGTTCATTCCGTTCAGCAGATCATTTAATTCTTCTTCACTTTCACTCAGGATAGCAATGACATCAGCGAATCGTATCATTGATATCCTTTCACCTTGTATTTCAATTCCACTCCTGAACCTTTCTTTTATATCCATCATTGCTTCCTCGATGTACAGATTGAAGAGTAGGGGCGAAAGGCTGCAGCCTTGTCTTACACCCTTCTTAATACGAGCACTTCGTTCTTGATCGTCCGCTCTTATTATTCCCTCTTGGTTGTTGTACATATTGTATATGACCTGTCTCTCCCTATAGCTTACCCCTACTTTTTTCAGAATCTTGAACAGCTTGCACCACTTTATATTGTCGAACGCTTTTTCCAGGTCGACAAATCCTATGAAAGTGTCTTGATTTTTCTTTAGCCTTTCTTCCATTATTAGCCGTAACGTCCGACTTGCCTCTCTCGTCCCTTTACTTTTCCTAAAGCCAAACTGATCGTCACCTAGCGCATTCTCAATTTTGTTTTCCATTCTTCTGTATATTATTCTTGTAAGCAGCTTAGATGCATGAGCTGTTAAGCTGATTGTGCGATAATTCTCGCACTTGTCAGCTCTTGCCGACTTCGGAATTGTGTGGATGATGCTTTTCCGAAAGTCAGATGGTATATCGCCAGACTCATATATTCTACACACCAACGTGAATAGTCGTATTGTTGCAACTTCCCCCAATGATTTTAGAAATTCTGATGGAATGTTATCTATCCCTTCTGCCTTATTTGACCGTAAGTCCTCCAAAGCTCTTTTAAATTTCGATTATAATACTGGATCCCCTATCTCTTCTATATCGACTCCTGTTTCTTCTTCTATCACATCAGACAAATCTTCACCCTCATAGAGGCTTTCAATGTAATCTTTCCACCTATCTGCTCTCTCCTCTGCATTTAACAGTGGAATTCCCGTTGCACTCTTACTATTATCACCATTGCTTTTAATGTCACCAAAGATTGTTTTGACTTTCCTGTGTGCTGAGTCTGTCCTTCCGAAAATCATATCTTTTTCGATGTCTTCACTTTTTCCTGCAGCCATTTCGTCTTAGCATCCCTGCAGTTCCTATTTATTTCATTCCTCAGCGACTTGTATTTCTGTATTCCTGATTTTCCCGGAACATGTTTGTACTTCCTCCTTTCATCAATCAACTGAAGTATTTCTTCTGTTACCCATGGTTTCTTCGCAGCTACCTTCCCAACTTCTGTGATGGCCCTTTTTAGAGATGTCCATTCCTCTTCAACTGTACTGCCTACTGCGCTATTCTTTATTGCTGTATCTACAGCGTTAGAGAACTTCAAAACGTATCTCGTCATTCCTTAGTATTTCCGTATCCCACTTCACAAGGGTATGGATGGGTTAACTGACGACGAATGGGTCAATATGCATTTCCTCTTTCGGTTTACTGAATGCAACGGAAAATCTGTACAATGATGATACATGCTCAGCAATTTCCGCAAAGACGGCAACTAAAACAGCGGTTTTGCATCTGTGCATAGGTGCCCACAAAAAACTGGATCTCTTCGCGCTATTACGTTTTGCTGATACAGAATTATAGGATTTTTCAAGGTTGCAGTCCGATTTTCACATAAACAGAGAGAATACTCAGAAAAATTCCTGAACAATCTCATAAATTTTGTAAGTGGAGTTCTGATTCGGCCTGTATGGACTACACAAGTTGTACTTAGCTTCTTCTCCCACTCTCAGCGTCCTATATATGCTACTTAAAAACTTGAAAACAATTTTCTTTGTAACAATAATTCCACATCTACATATACGTCAGTACTGTGCAAACCGGTTTGATGTGTGGCAGAGGGTACTTCTCATTGTTCCTGTTGATAAGCTTTCTTAACGTTCCATTGACGTATGGAGTGCTGGTCATCGCGGTCCCAACGTACCGATACGTGGGGGTTGTACTGTGTTCCTAGATTCATCATTTAAAGCTGGATCTTGAAATTTACTAACTAGGCTTCCTCGGGACAGTCCTCAAACATCTGCCAGTTCAGTTTCATAGGCATCTCCGTGACACTCTTCCACTGGTCAAACAAAACTGTGAACGTTAGTGCTGCGTTTTTCTATTTCGTTGAATATCCCCTGTTAGACCTATTTGATGCGGGTCGCACACACTTGAGCAGTATTCCAGGATGGGTCGCCCAACTCTTTTCTATGCACTCTCCTCTGTATACTGATTACATTTCTCACGTATCATACCATTGAACTGAAGTCTGTCACCTGCTATACTTAAGACTGATCCTAAGTTATCGATTCCATTCTTATCGCTACAAACCGTTACGCCCAGGTGTTTGTATAAACTGATCGATACCAATTGTGGCTCTCTGATATGGTAATCGTAGGGTATCACGTTATTTTCATTTTTTGAAGTGAACGATTGCACATTTCTGAACATTTAAAACAAGTTTCTCATGTTTGCACCACTTTGAAATCTTATCAAGATCTAACCGAATACACAAAGCGGGGAAACGCAGCGGTTAGCACAATAGACTCGCATTATTGAGAACGACGGTTGAAACCCGTATCCAGCCATCCTAATTTAGGTTCTCCGTGTTTCCCTTAATCGCTTAAGGTCAAGGCCGGAATGGTTCCTTTGAAAGGGCTTGGCAGCTTCCCTTCTTCATCCTTCATCAATCTGAGCTTGTGCTCCGTCTCTAATGACCTCGTTGTCGATACGACTTTTAACATTGATCTCCTTCGCCCCCATCTAACCGAATATTTGTGCAGCTGTTTTTCACTTACTATCACATAATGGATAACTACATCAGCTGTGTAAAATCAGACGTTTTTAAAATATGGTCAACAAAGTCATAACTATAAAACATTAACAACAGGGGTCCCAACACACTTCTCTGGAGCATCTTCGAAGTTACATCCACTTCTGTTGATGACACTCCATGAAAGATAAATTGCTCTGTTCTTCCTACTAAAGATCCTCAGTCCAGTCACAAATTTCGCTTTGTTTCCCATACGATCGTAGTTTTGACAGTCAGTGCAGATTAGGTGGTGAAGCAAATGCTTTTCGTAAATTGAGAGAAAGTGCATCTACCTGAGTGCCTAGGTCCATGGCTTTCAGTCTGTCATGGGTGAAGACTGGCAGTTGGCTTTCAGATGACCGACATTTTCGGAATTCATGCTGTGTGGGATGGAGGAGATGCCTCATTACTTTTGAGATCAGAATGTAGTCTAAAATTCTACAAAAAAATGTATCTAAAGGATAGTGGATATTATTTTTGTGATTTACTTCTGATACGCTTCTTGTAGATTGGTGCTTTCTTCCAACCAATGGACACCGATTTTGGTTAGAGGGATCTATGATACATCACGGTTAAAAGTGCGGCTAACTCAGATGGAAATATGTTATAAAATCTGGTAGGAATTCTATCGGGTACTGAAGCTTTGTTAAATTTCAACGATATCAGGTTTCCATACCCCACAGACAGCAGTGGTGCGAAAATTATATGAGAGCTATATTCCTAGGTAATTCAGCCTATAACCATCGTTATTGCGAAGTGTGAGATACAAAAACATAATTAAGTTGTGTATTAAGTGAGATACACTTTAGAAGATTATAGTATTCATCACAACTGAAATAACATCATAACTTACGTAACAAAAAGAAAAACAATTTTTTTAAGGTGACGAAGCATAACGATTTCTCGTATTTGGAAAGAATAAGCGTGGTAATGTTACCGCCACAAAGTGGCGTTATTAAATACGATTTTCCGAAATTCCTCCACCAAAACACTCGAAGTAAATATTCCAGAATTCGACTCATGAACTGCTGCCAACATGAATAGCACAGAAGTAGCTATCATCAGTGTAGCGAAGCACCGTAAGTAACCTAATGAAGGCAAGTCCTCCGGTCTAGACTGAATAAAAATTAGATTTCTTTCAGATTATGCTGATGTGTTAGCTCCTTATTTAGCAAACATATACAACCCCTCGCTCGACCAAGGATCCGTACTTAAGACTGGGAAAGTCGCAAACGTCACACTGGTGCTGAAGAAAGGAAACAGAACTAAGCTGCTGAATTGCAGATTTGTATCATTGACGTCGATTTCAAGCAAGATTATGGAACACATACTGTGTTCGAGCAGTATGAATTACTTTCAAGGAAACAATCTGTTACACAGAGTCAGCACGGATTCAGAATAATCGTTTTCGCAAAACACAACTACCTCTTTATTCTCATGAAGCTGTGAGTGATATAGAAAGGTGTTCTCAAATTCATTCCATATATCTAAATTATCAGATGAACTTATATACTGTTCCTCATAAGAGACTTCTAATCTGACTGTGAGCCAATGGGGCATCGTCTCAGTTGCGCCGTTGGATTCGTGAGTTCCTATCAGAAGGGTCACAGTTGGTAGTAGTCGACGGAGAGTCATTGACCAAAAAAAAATTTATATTGGTAGTTCCCCAAAGAAGTGTTGTTGGGAAACAATTTGAGCACGCATGTTAGAGTGTTTGCAGATGATGCTGACATTTTCCGTCATCAGATGGTCAAAACAAATTGCAAAATGATTTAAACGAAATATCTGTATGCTGCAAAGAGTGGGAATTGACTCTAAATAATGGAAAATGTATGTCATCCTTATGATTACCGAACGGAAGTCGTTAAATTTCGGTTACACTATAAATCACACAAATGTACACGCTGTCAATTAAAGGAAATATCTAGTGTGTGTGGAATCTTATCGTACTTAACTACTAAGGTCATCAGTCCCTAATCTTACACAATACTTCACCTAAATCACCCTAAGGTCAAACAGACACACCCATGCCCGAGGGAGGACTCGAAGCTCCGCCGGGACAAACCGCACAGTCCATGACTGCAGAGCCTTAGACCGCTCGTTTGATATCTAGGGGTAAGAGTTACAGACAACTTAAATTGGCGTTCCAATAGATAATGTCACCCGGAAGCGAACTAAATATTGCATTTTATTGGCTGAATACTTAAAGATGCAACAAATTCACCAAAGAGACTGCGTTCATTACAGTTATCCGTTTTCTGCTAGAGTATTGCTGTGCGGTATGGGATCCTCACAAGATAGAATTTGCGGAGGACATCGAAAAAGTTCAAAGAAGATCAGCATGTTTTATATTATCGTGAAATAGGTATGAGAGTACCGCGGGTAAGATGGTGTGGAATGCCTTTCTTTTTTTTCTTTTTTTTAAGGCGTTTCTTGTTGCGGCGGGATTTTTCACGAAATTTTAATCTCCAAGTTTCTACCTTGAAAGCTAAAATGTTTTGCTGACGTATACCTGCATAGGGAGAAATGGAAATCGTGATAAAACAGAAGAAATCGGAGTTCGCACGGAAAGGTTTAGGTGTTCACGTTTCCTGCGCGCTACTCAAGGTTGTACCAATAGGGAATTATTGTGAAAGTAACTCGATGAACCCTTTGCCAGGGCCGGCCGGAGTGGCCGTGCGGTTCTAGGCGCTTCAGTCTGGAACCGCGTGACCGCTACGGTCGCAAGTTTGAATCCTGCCTCGGGCATGGATGTGTGTGATGTCCTTAGGTTAGTTAGGTTTAAGTAGTTCTAAGTTCTAGGGGACTGATGACCACAGTCGTTAAGTCCCATAGTGATCAGAGCCATTTTGAGCCCTTTGCCAGGCACTTAAGTTTGAGTTGCAGAGTAGTAGATGTAGATGTAAATATGCACCATAAAAGGAGTAAGTGTAGGATACAAACGAAAAAAAGGGCACTATCACTGACATATGCATATTGAAGCAGTAATATCGCAGAAAATTGTGCGGACAATTGGTGGCACTCTTGGTCTTCTTCTGGCAGTAGCATCTCTTGTTTGCGTTGGTCATTTGCAAGGTGGCGTCGACGCGGCTCGAGCAGGGCCACACAGCACCTCACAGCAGGAGCAGGGAGCAGGCGACCGACAACTCGGGAAGCAGTTAGGCCGTGACGTAGTGAGCGGTAGTTTCCAGCTATAATGGGCACAAATTTCACAACTTTGTGGATGGATGCATATTTGACTGGGTGCAGTTTTATGTATCCTGCAGCCGAGCGAATTGTGCACGGGGGTGCCCCTCTGTGGCCTTGGCACCTGCCCAGATGTGATGTTGGTGATGTAATGATTCCTGGAATGGCACTGAAGATAAGGAATTTCTGATGCTGATATGACATGCGCAATTGTCTCAGTCGCAATACGACACCGTTAAAAAAAGGTGCTTGCAGCTGCTGAGTCTGCGTTTTTGGCTCGTGTGTCAGTGCCCCACTACTGACGATGTTCTTGGAGCGCGGATTGGACAAGAATTAGACGTGAAGCTGATTATGGGCTTTCGAAAAGCGTCGTCTCAGCAGTCCTCTCAACTGAATTACAGGAATCGTTGTCAGTCTGGATGGCCAGCCGTTATTTCCAAACCACAGTTCTGCAGAATGCAAATTAGTCATCGAGCCATCTTGTTTAGTCGAAACATCATGTACATTTTCTTGAAACACAAAAATATGGCAACGAATATAAGAAATACAGTCAAGAAAAATACGTTTTTCTAAGTAGTTAGTGCAAAGAGCTGTGGTGAGACTGGCGCCAGTAGTATGAGCACGATAGATTTCCTAGTGCAGAGGTTTCTCTTTGGGCTCGGGCCGGCTCGAGATATAAGGGTGTGCCATCCGTGAGTGGGGGAGAGGACACACCGCTTTGAGAACGTTACGCCGTGTGTAATTAGGTTGTTTAGGTTTTTATATTGGTAATGCCACGTAGCGCTCTATATGAAAATCACTGGCTGTGCTGAGTCGTGTGAAGTTAGCACCCCTTTTTCGAGAAATATACATTTTTTTCAGAGTTCTTGATAGATATGGCATAGTTCTAGAGTTCTTTGTACAAAATTTCAATAGTTCTGCAGAATTTAGCGAAGAAAACAACAATATTCGAAAAAATTTTCGTATCGAAAACGTTCTATGGCAATTTCCGCAAAATGTAAATAAGTACAAGAGTTCTGAGCACAGTTCTGAACAGAGCTCCAAGAGTTCTTTCGAAAATCCAAGTAACATTTTTTTGTGCAGCTAATAGTTTACGAGATAATTGCATTTTAATGAGAAAATCTTTTCACTTACTGTGAAGTTGGCACCCTTTTTTTTAGAAATATATATTTTTTTCAGAGTTCTTAATAGATATGGCATAGTTCTGGAGTTCTTTGTACAAAATTTCAATAGTTCTGCAGAATTCAGCGAAGAAAACAACAAAATTCGAAAAAATTTTCGTATCGAAAACATTTTTTGTCAATTATCGTAAAAATTAAACTTGTACAACAGTTCTGAGGACAGTTCTGAACAGAATCCCAAGAGCTCTATCGAAAATCCCAACAACATTTTTCTATGGCGATAATGGTTTGAGATAAATTGATTTAATATGGGACACACTTTCTTTACGGAAAATATAAATATATTCGTACAACAGTTCTGATGACAGTTCTGGACACCACGTGAAGAGTTCTATCGAAAATCCTAGTGAAATTTTTTTGTGCAGGTAATAGTTTAAGAGGTAATTGCAACTTAATTAAGAATTCCATAAGAGCTCCTACTGTGAAGCTGGCACCCTTTTTTTCAGAAATGTATACTTTTTTCAGATTTCTTGATAGATATGCCATAGTTCTAGAGTTCTTTGTACAAAATTTCAATAGTTCTGCAGAATTTAGCGGCGAAAACAATATTCGAAAAAATTTTCGTATCGAAAACATTCTTCGTCAATTTTCGCAAATTGTAAATAAGTACAACAGTTCTGAGCACAGTTCTGAACAGAACTCCAAGAGTTCTATCGAAAACCTAAGTATTTTTTTTGTGCAGCTAATAGTTTACGAGATAATTGCAATTTAAGGAGAAAATCTTTTCACTTACTGTGAAGTTGGCACCCTTTTTTTCAGAAATGTATATTATTTTCAGAGTTCTTGATAGATATGGCATAGTTCTAGAGTTCTTTGTACAAAATTTCAATAGTTCTGCAGAATTTAACGAAGAAAACAACAATACTCGAAAAAAATTTCGTATAGCAAACATTCGTTATTAATTTTCGCAAAAAGTAAATTCGGACAACAGTTCTGAGGGCAGTTCTGAACAGAACCCCAATAGCTCTACAGAATATCCTAATTACAATTTTTTGTGCAGCTAACACGTTACGATATAATTGCAATTTAATAGGGAACCGCTTCACTTACTGTGAAGTTGGAATCCTTTTCTTCAGAAATATATATATTTTTTCAGAGTTCTTGATAGAAATGTCATAGTTCTAGAGTTATTTGTACAAAATTTGAATAGTCCTGCATAATTTAGCGAAAAAAACAACAATACTCGAAAAATTTTTCGTATCGAATACATTCTTTGTCAATTTTCGCAAAAAGTAAATTCGTACAACAGTTCTGAACAGAACACCAAGAGCTCTATCGAAAATCCTAATAACATCTTTTTGTGGCGATGATAGTTTATACGGTAACTGCTTTGATGTTAGACCCACTTTCTCCACAGAAAAAGTAAATTCGTTCAACAGTTTTGATGAACAGTTCTGGTTAACACGTCAAGACTTCTATCTATAATCATAATAACATTTTTTGTGGTTGTAATAGTTTGTATGGTAATTGATTAATTGTGGGCCACTCTTACTCAAAAAAAAAAAAATTATGTCTGTTCGTATGCTCTGGATAGCATTGTAAGAGTTCTATCGAAAAAACTAGTAACATATTCTGTGCAGGTAATTGTTTACGTAGTAACTGCCATTATTAAGGAATGCTTATGAGCATTTCCCGTGAAGTTTGAACCCCTTTTACGATAAATATAAATTTTTTTCACAGTTCTTGATATATATGCAATAGTTCTAGATTTCCCTGCTCAAAACACGAATAGTTCTACAGAATTTCGGGAAGAAAACAATAACACGGCAAAATTTTGGTATGGTAAAAAATTATTTGTCAGTTTGGAAAAAATAAATTTGTATAACAGTTCTGTTGGCAGTTCTGGATAGCACCGGAAGAGTTGCATTGAAAATGATAAGAACATTTTTGTGGCGATAATAGTTTATACAATAATTGTTTTAATCTGATACTCACTTTATCTAATATAGCAAAATTCGTAGAATAGTTCTGATGACAGTTCTGAATATCACCCACAGAGTTCTACCAAAAACTATAATAACATTATTTGTGACGATGACATTATATGAGATAATTAATGTGGGACTCACTTTTGTCATGTAAAAGTAATAAATTCGTACAAAAGATCTGACGGCATTTCTTAATACGACCCTAAGAGTTCTACCGACAACTGTAATAACATTTTTTGTGGGGATAACAGTTAATGAGATAATAGCATTTTCGAGAGACCCACTTGGTCTACATTATAATAAATTGGCACAACCCTTTTGCTGCCAGTTCTGGATAGCACCGAAAGAGTTCTTTTAAAAACCCTCATAACATTTTTATGGTGCCAGTAGATTATGAAATAGATTGTGTGTTCACTCTGCAGTGGGTGTGCGCCGATGTGAAACTTACTGGCAGATAAAAACTGTGTGCCGGACCGGGTCTCTAGCCCCAGGCTGTGACCAAAGAATATCGTCACAATATCCTTTCGTCCAGGAGTGCTTCATCTGCAATTTTCGTAAGACAACTTCTACGAAATTGGGAACGCAGGAGATGAAGTACTGCTGGAAGTACAGCTATGAGTACGATCGTAAATTCTCACTTTTATTTTGGAAAACCGAAAATCGAAAACCGGATGTATATTCTACTAAATACAAAAAGTTTAAATGTTCAGCACTATACAAATGCCAGTACACCTTCTTAAGACTGACTGTAGTAACTGTAGGTGGAAGCGTGGGATGTGCACGCTTAGATGATTCAAGGAGAGAAGGCTCGTCAGTGCAAAACAAACAGATGGCTGAGAGAGCAGATACATTCACACGCGCCACTAACCAGATGGTGTCACACCCGTCGAGAATCGCACCAGAGGTACAATGAGCTGTGGTGGAGTGCTGTTGGCGTGGTTACTATGCAACTTACTTGATGGGCATCAATACACCGTTATATTAATGTACAATACTTGAGAAACAATGTCATTCACACACTCCGAGTTCCTTATCACTCAGTACTAGACTAAATTACCGGCCTGATGATTAGCAGCCTATGTACCTCACCGACTACACATCTTCGTGTTATAAGAAAAAAAAGAGAAAAATACCAAGGGACACAAAATATGAATCCGGATAAACCGGAAATCCGGATTATTGAGGACCAAATAAACGAGGTACTTAATTACAAATTTCGAACTTCTTATTAACTTTAATACTGTATCCCCTCAACATTATAACACCTCTATCAGTCATGTATTGAATTAGGATTTAAACATACTACTTAGTTCGTTTGTACGATATATTCAGTAAATATACTTACATTTCTATACATTGTAAAGACTTTTAACTCTCGCTGTAGTGTAACTCATCAAACTTCCACACTTCCTTTCTAACTAGAACAAATGTTTGCAACAATATTAACGACATCAATTTCAAATTTATTCGTTACACACAGCACACGTTTTTATGTATCCTAGCGGCTGGTGATGTTGCAATATAACTTTCATCCATGAGGGTCCTGGGCATATTTTTAGCTGTTAGTGGGTCCTGGATGTCATGAGAGTTCAAAACAATTACTGTTTTACGTGATAAAACTCATCTGGATCTTCCTGATTCTAAAAATATACACTTCATGTGTGCCTTTCATTGTTGTATGTATGATTCAGTATCGACGCTAACGCTCTCTTGATGAGATATGAGCCGATTGCTCATTTTTATCCACTGTGCCCTTTCGTATTTCATTTCAGCGATTAGTTTATTTGTTTATCAACGTAGTAAGTAGTACAAAGCTAATCCAGAATGTAAACTGCACTTAAATTCTGTTTGAACTGTTTAATAGTCAGTGTCCGCTGTCTGAACGTCAAATATCAGATTAATACACTGCGCCTGGTTGCGTTATTTTATAGGAATTTTATTATTTTAAGTGGGAAGTACTAGATAATGTTGAAGAAATTCGAAGCATATTGTTCGAAGAGCATAATATTATTCGAAATTTACCTGTACCAGTAGGTGCAGCCAAAGCAGCATTTGTGATGCTGTAATTACCTCATAGATAACGATATTTGTCTATTGTAGTTTTGTATTCCAATCAGAATTTTGAGAGCATCAAAGCCTCATTTCAGCGTGAGAGAGGGGTAAAATCAATAGATGATATTGAATTGAAAGCCTTCATCAGTCTCTGATTTTAATTGTTGTTAACAAAAGTAACAGATAAAGCCTGGAAGATCTGTGTGGAACTGATGGTGATGGCATTGAAAAATTTCACCTCGCAAACGAACATAAAACGTTTCAAATTTATTCTAGAGAGCCTTAGATTTTACAGTCGCGCTATTCGTGATGAAAGGAGACAATTAGACAAGCTAACAGCTATTCGGGAAATATTTACTGTGTTTGTACGCAACTACCACAAATCTTACACCCTTGGAGAAAATGTTACAGTAGGCAAGAAGCTGGAAGGATTCTGTGGAAGGTACAGTTTTCGCCAATATGTATCAATCAAAACAAACGAGTATGGATTCTTAAGTGTGGATTCTTAAGTATTTTACCTGTACAATTTGGAAATATACGCTGTGTTGCAACCAGAAGGATTTACCAACTGAGCAATAAACAATTTGAAGTTGTTCTGTGACTGTGTAAACCTATATATCAGTCAGGTCGAAATGTGAAAGCGGACAACTGGTTTACTAGTACTGGAATGATAATAGAGCTATGAAGGGAGAGTTTTTCTTTTGTTGGCATGATGAAGAAAAACAAGTGTGGAGATTTCTCTAGAGTTTGCTATCAGTAAAAGAAGGGCTGCCCACATTTCCTTTTTTGACTTCCACAAGACTGAACTCTAGTTTCCTCCGTACCTAAAAGGGGAAGTGAGTGATCCAGGCATCACGTTTGCATGAAGATAATTCGATAGATGCTGACACTGTAGATAAACGGAAGCCATCCACCGTAAATTTTAAAATAGCGTTAAGTGTAGTATTTTCACAGCGGATAAGCCGAATGCTTTGTACAACGCTGCAAGAAATGTGCGCCGCTGGTCAATGGTTGTATTTTTGTAATGATCAGTACAGTTGGAATCTATGCACAAGTGATTTATTGTGGCAACAGGAAGAATTGTATCAAAAGGAAAGGGTTCCTGAATCAGCTTTGTTATACAATGTTGTTTTCTTCGCTAAATTCTGCATAAATATTGAAATTTTGTACCGAGAACTCTATAACTATGACTTATCTATCAAGAACTCTGAAAAAAATATATATTTCTGAAAAAAAGGGTGCCAGCTTCACAGTAGGAGCTCTTATGGGGTTCTTAATTAAGTTGCGATTACCTCTTAAACTATTACCTGCACTAAAAAATTCTACTAGGAATTTCGATAGAACTCTTCACGTGGCGTCCAGAACTGTCATCAGAACTGTTGTACGAATATATTTATATTTTCTGTAGAGAAAGTGTGTCCCACATTAAATCAATTTATCACAAACTATTATCGCCATAGAAAAATGTTATTAGGATTTTCGATAGAGCTCTTGGGGTTCTTTTCCGAACTGTCCTCAGAACTGTTGTACCAGTTTAATTTTTGCGAAAATTGACAAAAAATGATTTCGATAGAAAAATTTTTTCGAGTATTGTTGTTTTCTCCCCTAAATTCTGCAGAAGTATTGAAATTTTGTACAAAGAACTCTAGAACTATGGCATACCTGTCAAGAACTGTGAAAGAAATATACATTTCTGAAGAATAGGGTACCAACTTCACAGTAAATGAAAAGATTTTCTCCTTAAATTGCAATTATTTCGTAAACTATTAGCTGCTCAAAAAAATGTTAATTGGGTTTTCGATAGAACTCTTGGAGTTCTGTTCAGAACTGTGCTCAGAACTGTTGTACTTATTTACAAATTGCGAAAGTAGACGAAGAATGTTTTCGATACGAAAATTTTTTCGAATATTGTTTACGTCGCTAAATTCTGCAGAACTATTGAAATTTTGTACAAAGAACTCTAGAACTATGGCATATCTATCAAGAAATCTGAAAAAAGTATACACATCTGAAAAAACGGGTGCCAACTTCACAGTAAGTGAAAAGATTTTCTCCTTAAATTGCAATTATCTCGTAAACTATTAGCTGCACAAAAAAATGTTAATAGGGTTTTCGATAGAACTCTTGGAGTTCTGTTCAGAACTGTGCTCAGAACTGTTGTACTTATTTACAATTTGCGAAAATTGACGAAGAATGTCTTCGATACGAAAATTTTTTCGAATATTGTTTTCGTCGCTAAATTTTGCAGAACTATTGAAATTTTGTACAAAGAACTCTAGAACTATGGCATATCTATCAAGAAATCTGAAAAAAGTATACATTTGTGAAAAAAAGGGTGCCAACTTCACAGTAAGTGAAAAGATTTTCTCATTAAAATGCAATTATCTCGTAAACTATTAGCTGGACAAAAAAATGTTACTTGGATTTTCGAAAGAACTCTTGGAGCTCTGTTCAGAACTGTGTTCTGAACTCTTGTACTTATTTACATTTTGCGGAAATTGCCAAAGAACGTTTTCGATACGAAAATTTTTTCGAGTATTGTTGTTTTCGTCGCTAAATTCTGCAGAACTATTGAAATTTTGTACAAAGAACTCTAGAACTATGCCATATCTATCAAGAACTCTGAAAAAAATATATCTTTCTGAAAAAAGGGTGCCAACTTCACAGTAAGTGAAAAGATTTTCTCATTAAAATGCAATTATCTCGTAAACTATTAGCTGCACAAAAAAACGTTACTTGGATTTTCGAAAGAACTCTTGGAGCTCTGTTCAGAACTGTGCTCAGAACTCTTGTACTTATTTACATTTTGCGGAAATTGCCAAAGAACGTTTTCGATACGAAAATTTTTTCGGATATTGTTGTTTTCTTCGCTAAATTCTGCAGAACTATTGAAATTTTGTACAAAGAACTCTAGAACTATGCCATATCTATCAAGAACTCTGAAAAATATGTATATTTCTCGAAAAAGGGGTGCTAACTTCACACGACTGCTGTGCTGTGTGCAGTCTGTGGCTGGTTAGCATTGTTGTAATATTCGCTGTTGTAGTGTTGGGCAGTTGGCTCTGAACAGCGCGTAGCGTTGCGCAGTTGGAGGTGAACCGCCAGCAGTGGTGGATGTGGGGAGAGAGATGGCGGAGTGTTGAGAGCGGATGATCTGGACGTGTGTCCATCAGAGACAGTAAATTTGTAGGACTGGATGTCATCAACTGATATATATATATATATAATGACTTTTGAACACTATTAAGGTAAATACATGGATTGTTCTTTAACAAAATCTTTCATTTGCTAACTATGCCTATCAGTAGTTAGTGACTTATGTAGTTAGAATCTTTTATTTAGCTGGCAGTATTGGCGCTCGCTGTATTGCAGTAGTTTGAGTAACTAGGATTTTTGTGAGGTAAGTCATTCATGAAAGGTATAGGTTATTGTTAGTCAGGGCCTTTCTTTTGTTGGGATTTTTGCAAGTCAGACTGCGTTGCGCTACAAATATTGTGTGTCAGTTTAGTGTTGATCAGAATATGTAAAGAGAGTAATGGCTGAGTACGTTCAGTTTTGCTCAGCTGTTTGAAAAGCAAATACTGTGAGGGGTTTATCAGCACAGTCATTCATTAATTTTTCTAAGGGGACGTTTCACGTCGTGCGCGAGTTGGCGATTGGCTGGCGGTCAGAGGCGAAGGCGGCGTGCCTGAGGCCGGGTGGCGGTTGTCACGTGGTTATCTTAGAGTTAGCGGGAGTTGTCCGGCGCTGTGCATTCTCCGGCAACCTTGTGAGCTGTGGATGTGCCCGGTTCCTTGGAGGGATACGATGTTATGGTCTTCCGAAGTGATGATTTGACATCCTCGCAAAATCGCCCCAGCATCAAGACACCAAGTTAAGGACGCTATTGACTAAGAGCGCTTAGTTAACTGTCATTGTGATCGCTCTTGGTACATTAAGACGTTGCAAGACGTATGATGTTATGTCTGATTTCATTTGAGGTCTCTTACTAAGCGTGTGCCCTGCTTCCGCATAATATTGATGTATTTGCAGATGTGTGTCCTTAAGTTCTAGTCAGTGTCGGTGCTCGTGATCCAGTTCATTTCCCACTCTTAGTGTTTATCAAGTACTGTTTCACTTGAAGGACTTGCGAGTGAAATTAGTTGTTGCTTAGCCTTAATTTTATACAGTTAATTTCCTGGTCTATCTTAGATGTTAAAGTCAAGAAAAATTTCCTGCCTCCTGTTGTCTGGTGTGGTCTGTTTTTCAATGAGCTGAGGCAGCGGGCAACCGAAGAGCAGAGCTTCCCCTTAGATTACAAGTTCGGCTTACTGGCGGTGGACTTCGCCTGAGCTCACGTGTTTCTCTTCCGTAGCGTTCGCTTGGTTCACATTTTGGTGGCCTACTCGGCGTGGGCTGCAAACGGAGCCACGTCTTCGTTCGAAGTTAAGCATTAATTCTCTGAGTAGGTTCCACCGTTCGTAGTTAAACTTCGGCCTTGGGCCTTGCTTCGGTTGGTACACATTTTCTGTTCTGACTTAACTAGAGTTGCTTTGTTAAAGTTATAGTCATATTTTGCCTGAGTGGCGGTTCTTAATGTTTGGCTAATGATTTATTAACTTATGATTTTATGTAATGTAAATTTCGTAAATATTTTGCCTCAGTGGTGGTTCTCAATGTTTGCCTAATGATTTATGAATTAGCTTATGATTTTCTGTGATGTAAGTCTCTTAAATAATCTTGCCCCTGTGGTGCCAGTCAAATTTTATGTGATTGTTTTGGATAGCTAATAAATCCATTGGAATTGAAATTTTCACTTCATTGGGTCAGCCATTCCACCTTCTTTGGATTAAAAGGTCAAACAAACAGATGTTACGTAACACGCAGTGCGTACAGCTTGAGATCGATACAGACCACGGCTTGGTGGAAAAGTGAACACACTGGTTGTGATGGCAAGAACTCTGAAGTGACTCACAGAGTCCAAGTGCAATGATCATGGATTCAACAGTGATGCTAGTGCAAAGAGAAAGCGCTGAGTGTACGTTTAGCTTGTACATCGCATGACTTGACTAACTGATGGTGTACTTCTTTTTTTTTGTTTATTTTAGTTCTCCATCATGAGGTGAAATGACAGATTCATTTCCAGCACCCTTTGGCCTTTTATCCTTATGTGAATATATACAATATAAAAAGAAGTTGAAGTAAAGCACGAAAATACACGTACTGCACTCGTGGATCTTTGCGTTGCAGAGACTGACATAACTAAAGAAGTAAGCCTATGGTTACTGAGCTGGTAGAAATGGGAGGATAGATCGTTACGTGGGAAGTGTTTATGTCCTGGTGCGACTTGCTCGTGGAGTTAGCCGGTGGCAACGGGCCCTGTTTTGGGACGATGAGGCGGCTAAAGTCGTCACCAGATGGAGCCTCACCGGAGAGGCGGCAGTACAAAGAGAGCCACGAAGGAGGCAAGACAGCTATTATCTAAGAGGCCAGCTGGAGAAGAGAGGGAGATCAGAAGTTGATGCAACACAGCAGCGGAGGCAGTCGGGCAAAGTCTGGGACTGGACTTATGCTGGCCTGCTGTCTACACAGGTCATCGGTTCCTTCCTGATCGAGTGGACTGCGCTTGGCTTAGTGGATGTAAGGAACATGGTGCCGCCAGGCTACAAGTTGTTTTTAGCTGTGGTTTGTTCTTGCCTACGATAGTTGAGGTAAGTTGTGATGGATGTATGCAGCAACGGCGCCCATACCGGGAGCAAGGGGGACCGCTCCTCTCCCCAACCACTAGCTGTCTGAAAAGGAATAAAATATAATGTAGTCAGATGTTTGTTTTCAAGAAAATTGTTTAGAAGTTGGTATTGTGCAGGCTTATGACAGGGTCGGAAGTACAACTTTTTTCTGGCTGCCATTCATCTTCCAAAATATTAAAGGTACTCCATTCCCCAAGGTCTAGCCTCCCCCACCCCCCCCCCCCACCCCACCCCCAACATACTATTGTATGGCCGCCCTTGGTAACCTGTACTGACCTCAGTTGACTGTCTTTGGCTGCACTGCTGAAGGACATAGTGTTAAACCCAGAGAATCTGTACTTTTTTTTATTTATTTACGATTAAGAATGGGAGAGTAAAGATGGGCGGAAGAGAGAACTGAAGTTTGTGTTAGGGAGGGTGTTTGATTAGGGTAGTCCGTTCAGCTGTGCTAGCCACAACAAAGTGGATAACATATCTACCTAGTAAGTCGAAGACCTGCGTTCACGTCCTGGTCTTGCCAAAAATTTTGATTCATTTCTTCATCTTCTGTCTTTATTGTTATTGTGTTTTGATAGTTTTTCTACTGCTGATGAGTCAATTACTATCTCATTTATTCTGGGCTGTGGTCAGCAGTGGGTAACCTGGTTGCTGTGATTTATAAATTATGCTCTGTTTTCTTGTTAATTAGTTATTTTAGTTTTGGGTGTCGGCTTTTGGTATAGATTATTTTGGAATTTTGTAGTCAAGGATCAGATTTTATTATTGTGGTTGTTCTTGTCATTATTTTCGGATGTTCTGTTATTTATATTACATCATTTGTGCTCTATTTTTCTAAAACTTAAGACACTTAGAGAGCAGTGTGCTAGATAGTATGTTGGTATATTGTAAACAGAGGTCTAAATTATTTTCTATGATTATCTTGTGCACATGATGTCATTTGTTGAGTTCGATTAATAAACAAGTTAAAAACCTTTTAAGGTTTTCCTCCAACACTGTCCACCACCCAACTGTTTCCTGCGCCACACAGTGTACGACCAATTCGCCAGAATGCCAAAGGCGAAGTGCTCCTGGTGTGAGACTCTTTGCTGCAAGGCCTCAGGCCAGACACTTTGATATCTGCTGTCATATTCCACAAGAGTAATTGTGTACTGAAGCAATTACGTACACACTGCCAGTGGGCACCTGGCTAAGTTCCAGCTAATTACTGTAGAATTAACGCAATACGTGCCCCATGGATGTGCTACCTGGCACTTTTTGTGTAGAGTGAGAGCTGTCCAACAGCAACAGCAGACGGGTCACCACTTAGTAATGACATGCACTGAAAAATCCACTAAATGTCCAGCTGGCTGGGTTCCACTTGTCTCCACGTAACTAAATTCCGTGAATGTGACTCTGAAATAATGATTAACACAATGGGTATATTATTGTTTCCGTTTTTAAATTATGATATCTGATGTAAGTGCATTAAATGTGTGAGTATAAGGTTTGTAAATGATGAAGAAAATAAATCTCACTTTGCTCCAAAAGAAATGTGCTGTATTGTATTCCCACAGTTGTAGGATTTATTACTTTTATGATTAACAGGTGTTATAAACATTAATTACATTTACAATGTGGAACTACAAACGAAACCTTTAATACCAAATAATATTCTCACGATTATGCGTAAATTAATATCCAATTAAGCTTTAAGTTAATGTTAGTATATACACTTTTATGAGTGTATGAGCCAGTAGAAAATGCTGTTTTCATTTTAATTATTACAACTGTAATGAAATAGTATTAGAGACCAAAAAGAAATCTTTCAAAGGAGCAAATAGTGAGATTCATTTGAAAGATACTAACATTATAAAATGAAGTATACATTACATGGAATCTGAAACAAGCAAATTCCTCACTTTGTACAAACTGTCAGTTAAATATACCATACTTATTTTCATACATCAAGATATCGAGGACAACACAGAAAATATCACGACCATAGTTTGTGCAATATGACCAAACGAAATGCTCTAATCAGTTAACCATGGAAAATGATCCAGCTGAGAGAAAAAGTGCCTCAGAGTTACTAACACAACATACGGTATTTTAGTCACTTGGGTCACCTTTGAGGAGTTCTGTGTTCTTGAAAAATGTGCAGATTTACCTTTATATGTTCAGTCTGGGGAAAATAGATTTACAGATTAACTTTTTCAATGGAAACGTCAAAAGAGACATATTCAGATTGACAAGTTGAAGAAAATATGTATCTTTTGAAGGAATTGACATATAAACTGTGGTGAAGAGATCTGTGGTTTAATTAGCCCTTTGTTTTCAATTTAGCGTAAGCAAAAATTACATTGCATCCGAATTTTTGTCTTGATCGGTGTTTAACTATCGCAACCGGTTATCTAACTGCTTCTTTATATTGCGATCAAGAGAAATAAATTTATGGGGAACTATTACAGATCACATGTGTCCACAACTTAGTGTCAGGACATGCTAACAAATTGTATCGCTTGGAGCAGTTCGTGAAATCATTATCGCCAGTTACTGTATATAAATTTACGACATATGAAATGTAATCCATGACCAATTACCACTCGTCTCAAATTTTTATGTATAAATTTTCACAATATTCTCTGCTGATCGACTGATGATATCTAACAGACGGAAGGTATATACATTATGACGAAGAAATCAAAGTGGAACTACAATGAAATTATATGCATTTAATGGAAGTTGGATAGTATTACTGCATTTTGTTGACTGAAGACTGGTTGAAAGACGGAATGGCATGTGTTTGTTTTTGCTGGTAAAATCTTATGGCAAAACATAGTGCTTTGAATAAAAACCAGCATGCTGTTGATAGCAATGTCTCACACCACCGCAAGATCTGCAGGATCTGCAAGGAAGAAACACCGCACTTCAGGTTACTGATCTGATACTCTTAAATTAGTAAAGATTAATTTATCAATTTATTTATAATGTAAGTGAATAACTTTATCCTGTGTCAGTTCTCAGCATGCAACAATTCAATAAGCTAACAAAATGTGATATAAAATAGACATGGTCCTAAATATAAGAACTTATAGCAGCCGGTGTACTATTTTGTTTAAATTATACTTTCTCTTTCGACAACGTGATTTTCTTTGTTGTGATTAATTACTTTATAAACTTAAATGGCATTAAATGTGCTAAAGGAAGTGTTCATTATAAATGAGAGGGTATCTGTCAGTGCAGGAAAAAATTTTCGATTTCAGTTTATAAATATCGATAGCGGAGAACTCTGAGACAGTTAGACTGTTGCTCGAAGATAATAGTGAGATACTGGACCATACCTTAATCCGTGTCTGGCCGCGGTTAAGACACTTCAGGTGGAAGTTTGCTTACTCACCACAAGTAGGTGAGTACAGGAAATGCTACTGTTACTGTGAGCCAGTGCTCCCGTGTTTTATGGCAAAAAATAAATAAAAAACGAAGAGTAAATTTTTGAAGAACTGATTTACTCAGATCGTAATCTATCACTGTCGACAGTACACTATCCGATGAAGAGCATCTGGGCACAGTACGGGGTGTGCCCACCCTTCGCCTTTTGGCAGCTTCGTCTTTTCCGGGTGCACTGTCACTGAGGAGTCTGAGTGTCTGCGAAGATCATTCATTTTCAAGAATAAAAACCACAAATGGTAGTGATGTAGGACACTGGGGTCTGGAGCGAAGCCGACGTTCTGAGGCATTCCATACGTGTTCCATTGGGTTCAGGTCGGGCCTCTGGACAGGCCAGTTCATTACTGAAATGTTATCCACAAACCATTGCCACTCAGATGCTGCTGTATGTCAGGGTGCATTGTTATGCTGACACAGAGGTTCATCGTCGCCAGACTTGTTCTCTACTGTATGCAATACACAATGCTGTAAATGTGTTGCTAACGAAAAACACCCACATTCCACAACACCGTCTCCTCTATGCTTTGTTGGCACTACTTTTTTGTCAAAGCACTCTCGACGGATTAGAGCAGGGTATAATGTGATTCATCATATCAAATCACTCATTTCCAGTCGCTCACTATCCAGTGGAGGGCATCACTCTTTACATCACCTGATGCGTTCCTTAGCAATGACTATAGAAATGTGCGTCATATGAGGTCCTCGAAGATTGCTCTCCTTCCTTTTCAAATTCCCACGCACAGTCATTGTATTAGCTGGACTGCTGGTAGCACTTTCGAACTCTCTAGTGATTCCTTCCTCCTATTTCGTGCGATTTTTTACAGCAATCATTGCAATGCTCGATGGTCGTTGACCGTCAGTGCCTGAGCTATGCCTGATCAATCTTTTGCTAGTACGGAGGCGTGCCTCGTCTTGGTTTCCGCAACACAGTCGCATCACCAACAGTCGACTTGGGCAGCTTTAGAAGGCTTCAAATGTCCCTCATGGATTTGTTACTCAGACGGTACTTGTCCAAATTCGAAGTCGCTGAGCTATTTTGACGGATACACTCTGACAACACAATACTCCCCACCTCATTATATACTGGTCGGTCGGCCTCTCGTGACATATAGCAGTCAGTTCCCCTTTACATGGGAGAGTCTGGATGCCTTCGATCAGATAATGTACTTATCAGGTTTGGTACTTCATGAATTTTCAATTGTGTTTTAAAGTAAATTCCGCTAAACGTTCTAATATCTTTGTTTCAACAAAATTCTTGAAAACTGAAGCTTACGTGCAAGTACTCAAGTTGAAAATAACTGTAGAACTCATTTTTCTTTGTGGTTTGTGTTAACAGACAACAGTTTATATATAGAACAATAAGAAATATATTTACATTATTTAACGTCAGTTTAAATCTTATGAAAGCGTGCTGTGCTAAAAGGAAGATCTGAATTTAACTAAACAGTATGAAGAAATTCACTTTTAAACCTGAATGTTCAGCACTATGCTTCATATAACCGGTGAATCAGAGTTAGCGTTAGTACGTCATTTGTCTGCATCCGCAGCCTGTGTCTGGTTGTAGAACCAGTCCTTGTTGTAAATTAACTATCCACAATGAATAAAACCGACGTTTTCACAACAACTGCAGTAGAATTCCCCTGGTTCTACTGACTTCCACGACATACGGTAAAATATCTCTGGGGAAAAAAATCGGCGTTACATCAACGATGGCAGTGGTTGAAACGTCCGTTTTATTTATGCAGAGATAATTAGTTTACAATATGATGTTGCTCCTTAACCAGAAACCTTTTATGTTAACAACTTTTATATTAATTGTTATGTTGTTACAGGTATTATTCATGTGTCTGGATTATAGTACATGTTTGTGGATCAGTTATCTTCGTTGGTAATGTCTATGGCGATGTGAAGAGTGGCATCATTGTGTTGAGATGTTAGTGACCTGAATTCTGTACGAATGCTACTTCGTTTTTGACTATTTTCTAGGCGTATCAGACATGTTTACTAGAGTAGGATTCATGGTTACCTTGTTCATGTTTCAGTGAGGTCAATATACAGGGTGTTACAAAAAGGTACTGCCAAACTTTCAGGAAACATTCCTCACACACAAATAAAGAAAAGATGTTATGTGGACATGTATCCGGAAACGCTTAATTACCATATTACAGCTCATTTTAGTTTCGTCAGTGTGTACTGTACATCCTTGATTCACCGCCAGTTGGCCCAATTGAAGGAAGGTAATGTTGACTTCGGTGCTTGTGCCGACATGCGACTCATTGCTCTTCAGTACTAGCAGCAAGCACATCAGTACCTGGCATCAACAGGTTCGTGCTCATCACGAACGTGGTTTTGCAGTCAGTGCAATGTTTACAAATGCGGAGTTCGCAGATAACTATTTCATATATGGATTAGGACGGGGCAATAGCCATGGCGTGGTACGTTTGTATCGAGACAGATTTCCAGAACGAAGGTGTCCCAACAGGAAGACGTTCGAAGCGATTGATCGGCGTCTTAGGGAGCACGGAACATTCCAGCCGAGGACACCTGCAATGGACGAAGTAATTCTTCGTGCAGTTGACGATAACCCTAATGTCAGCGTCAGAGAAGTTGCTGCTGTACAAGGTAACGTTGACCACGTCACTTTATGGAGAGTGCTACGGCAGAACCAGTTGTTTCCGTGCCATGTACAGCGTGTGCAGGCACTATCAGCAGCTGATTGGCCTCCACGGGTACACTTCTGCGAATGGTTCATCCAACAATGTGTCAATCCTCATTTCAGTGCAAATGTTCTCTTTACGGATGAGGCTTCATTCCAACGTGATCAAATTGTACATTTTCACAATCAACATGTGTGGGCTAACGAGAATCCGCACGCAATTGTACAATCACGTCAACATCACAGATCATGGCCAGGCATTGTTGGTGACGTCTTGATTGGGCCCCATGTTCTTCCACCTATCCTCAATGGAGCACGTTATCATGATTTCATACGGGATATTCTACCTGCGCTGCTAGAACATGTGCCTTTACAAGTACGACACAACATGTGGTTCATGCACGATCGAGCTCCTGCACATTTCAGTCGAAGTGTTCGTACGCTTCTGATCAACAGATTCGGTGAACGATGGACTGGCAGAGGCGGACCAATTCCATGGCCTCCGCGCTCTCCTGACCTCAACCCTCTTGACTTTCATTTATGGGGGCATTTGAAAGCTCTTGTCTACGCAATTCCGGTACCACATTTGGAGACTCTTCGTGCTCGCATTGTGGACGGCTGTGATGCAATACGCCAGTCTCCAGGGCTGCATCAGCGCATCAGGGATTCCATGCGACGGAGGGTGGATGCATGTATCCTCGCTAGTGGAGGACATTTTGAACATTTCCTGTAACAAATTGTTTGAAGTCACGCTGGTACGTTCTGTTGCTGTGTGTTTCCATTCAATGATTAATGTGATTTGAAGAGAAGTAATAAAATGAGCTCTAACATGGAAAGTAAGCGTTTCCGGACACTTGTCCACATAACATATTTTCTTTCTTTGTGTGTGAGTAATGTTTCCTGAAAGTTTGGCCGTACCTTTTTGTAACACCCCTTATATAGCAACATTTCACTGTACTTCTTTCGGAATAGGTTTTTATTTCGTCGCCATTACCACGCTTATTACTTGTTTGTTATCGTGATGAGTTTGAACACAAAATGATAACAGGATATACGATAATCAGCGTCCCACGGTCAAGAAATAAGATAATTTGAGACATTGCATTCTCAACGATTACTGCGACCACTTGAACCCTCTGTCATAATATTGATTTTCTATAACAGAAACGTTTGGTTTTGACAAGACCTGTGAGTTACCAAGTGGAAATTGTGTGTTTTCAGGTGTTATTGATTCCATTTTTCTGCAGGATATTTTGATGAACATCCCAGTTGCCCTATTCAGGTGTTGCGAGCTGTGTTGTTGTATTCGTGACTGAAACAATCTGTTTGTCCTCGTGTGTTTCATAATATATAGTTATGGAAATCTTGTTCTGCCTTGAGCAAACACAAATTCTTCTCGTCGAACACCCAGACACGTTTCGGTGAAGTTTCCATATCGTCAATCACTTCATTTAATGATAATGTTAATATTCTCATAGTATCACATGTTTACGTGGGTGTCTGACATTAGCAGTAGAGCCCATATTTTGCTTCAGTTTGTCTCTTGTTGCTGATTCAGCTTTTCCATGTCTTTACAGAGTATGAAAACTGTACTTTCTAACATGGAATGTGGCGGTACAAGTGAATGTGTGATAAACAGTAACAAATAACGAATACAGAATAAAAATTGCAGAAATTAATTTAGAGGCTGCCTACACAGAAATACCCTCTTTTCATTTTGCTTCCAAAACAAAATTAAATGGACTAAATTTATTTATCTTCCCAAAAAATAACTTGTATGTCAAGTTAAGTTTTCATAAGAAAGCTACAAGATCAATTCAGAAGACTTCCATGTGAGCTCCTGAGGTGTCGCGAAGAATGTAACCAGTAATCAACACCCATCCAGATCTGCTGCAACATGTCCGGAGGGATGGTGCCAGTGACTGCCACAACCCAGGTACGGAAGTCTTGAAGGTCCATCACTGCAGTGGCGAACACTCTGTTCTTTTCTAGTCCCAAAGCGAAATATATATTAATGGTGTGATGTCGCAAGAACGCAGAGGCCATTCACGGGTCCCTCTCGTCCAATCAAACGATTTCACAATGTTCAATTCAGAGATGTCCGAACTTCCAATAATCAGTGACGCTGAGTACCATCTTGTTGAAAACAAATTTTGGTTGCAGGTCCTCAGCCTTGGGAAAAGCAAACATCTCCAACATGGCTAGGTACTTCGTCCTGTGTCAGTCTCCTCAGCAAGGAAACCAGTCCAGTTATCTTGTCGCAAGTGAGACCACATAAAACACTCCCCGAGGGCCGACCTCGCACCTGTTCCTTGATACTCTGTAGAGTCTATGATTCACAGAAGCGTACGTTATGTATATTTACAGTTCCAGACAAATGGAGCGTGAACTTATCAAGAAATATTACACTTAACAAGAAACCAGTATTCCAGTTGATTCGTCTAAGCATTTCACGTGCAAATCCATATCGCCATTGCTTCTCGTCCGGCATTATGGCTCGCAGTATCTGCACCTAGTGTGAATACAAATACAACCGCTTTTTGAAGACCTCATGAATAGTTATAAGTGGAATCTGAAGTTCCTGCGAAACCTGACTTCGTTGGAGGACAATATCAACTTACTCTCCAGAGACACATCGACCCCTTGCATACCACTTCAGAACTTTGCCAGTGACTAGAAGCTACCTACGCCATTCTTTTATCCTCTTGGTGCCTGGTGCCACTTTCATGTAAACAGAACAGACCTGCCTTTGGACCATAACAATGGGTTTAAACTCCGCATACCGAAGCAGAATATGTGCCTTCTTCTCAAATGACAACATTTGCGCTTGGACATGCGACAATGAAAAAACGATAACGCGTCAAACGTTGACAAAAACTGGGAAGAAACTTTAGTTCCTACTGCACGTAAACGACGAGTCAGACCTGATGCAAAGATACTGCCTCAAAAATAGGGCATTTCGGCATAGTCAACCGGTGTTACAGAACCTTATGAATGAGAAATCTCTTCAAATCAGCTACTTCCAAGACGACGCGTGTTCTTTGCCAGGGCCATTTATTGTTACCGAGATATAAATGAAGACTGTATCTGGACTGAGGATGCACCTATATCTGTTAGCTGCGGGTTTTCTCGCTATTTGGTTGTATATAGTGTGGTGGGTCCTATTTACTTTCTTACTGGTAGTTCACATTGTGTGATCTCCTCTTAGAGAGTACTGAATAAAAAATTAATAGTCAAACGAATCAACAAATATTACAAGAAATTATACAAATAATTTGGTCTCTTGTAGGTACAAGAAAGTTTTCATTTCCTTGCCATACATACTTTTAGTGATATTAGGCTTAATCCTTCCTTGTCCAAGCAGGAATCACCACCTGTCATCAGAGGCGCGGTTCTGGGTCGGTGACAGAGTCCAGTACACAGACTGGATCAGCAAGGAAGGCAACTATTGCACTGTGTACTGTTGGAAGACACTACGTATTTTCACCCGGAAGGAATAACAAAATCAGGGTTTAATAACCTATCGACGATCTAGGCCAGTACTGTCTCTTTCGAAGAACGCCCCTGATATATAAGACCAAAGCTGGTTAAGCTGGAGTAAGACGATACTTCTCTTGGATACAAATGAACTATAGCCCAAGGGCTATCCAGAACACTTGATCCAATCTTTGGATCGCCAACAGAGCCCCGAGGTATGAGAGACGGAACAATCCTGTTATTATACGCGGCGTTTTGAAGCGTATTGGATAGCGTACGCTGTCGAATGATTACCGATTATGAAGACAAGAGGTTTCCCACATACGAGGTATGGTTACGAGTAGATGGCTCAAATGGTTCAAATGGCTCTGAGCACTATGTGACTTAACTTCTGAGGTCATCAGTCGCCTAGAACTTAGAACTATTTAAACCTAACTAACCTAAGGACATCACACACATCCATGCCAGAGGCAGGATTCGAACCTGCGACCGTAGCGGTCGCTCGGCTGCAGACTGTAGCGCCTAGAACCGCACGGCCACTCCGGCCGGCCGAGTAGATGGTTTAAATGGAAGAAAGGAATAGCAGTAAATCTAGTAGAAGGCTAATTAATGCTGTACCACTACATGATGCGGCATACCAGCGTGAAAACTTGTATAACACAAATTTCTCCATAAGAGGGGTTTCGATTGGTATCCGCGTTTGAAGGCAAATGGCATTGCAAATGCGGCTTGGCGTTATCAACGTGGCCGTCAACTGTTAGACGACGCTAAAACTAAAATGACTCTGACCAACTGCCCGCATCTCGTGGTCGTGCGGTAGCGTTCTCGCTTCCCACGCCCGGGCTCCCGGGTTCGATTCCCGGTGGGGTCAGGGATCTTCTCTGCCTCGTGATGGCTGGGTGTTGTGTGCCGTCCTTAGGTTAGTTAGGTTTAAGTAGTTCTAAGTTCTAGGGGACTGATGACCATAGATGTTAAGTCCCATAGTTCTCAGAGACATTTGAACCATTTTTTCTGACCAACTGCTTAGTTTGCACTTGGCAGTCATTTCAGTAATTTGTGTTATGTGGTTTTCACTGAGGTGGAAAAAGTGTATTATTATTCAATAATTCGCTTTTTGAGGTTTGTTTGGAAAACACTTGACAAGGGAAAAACAGAAAATTTCCGTGTAATTTAAGTCATAAATGGTGATGATTATATACTGCATGAAGGTGATCGAAGATCTGTTTTTCATAAGGATTGCTCCATTTGTTCGCAAATGTTGTTACCGAAGAAACAACTGAAAAGTCAATATGATTTTCGCTGTCGTAGAACGAAAGTGCTTGATGTAGGAGTCTGTAAGTATGTTGAGGGGAACGTCAAAATAATATTTCACACGATAACGTTATGATGAACTGCTGCGGGCTCTATGGCTACCGCGATTTCTGGCAAGAACCGGGTATGCCTTTTGACTTCAAAGGAATTGGGAGCAATGTAACGATATCCAAAGAACTTCATGCGTCGCGTTCTCACCATCGATGAGATCATAATTAAAACCCAAAAAATCAAACTGTAATAGAAACAATGGGTTGTGTCCACTGAATTTCCTTCAACGATAAGTACCAGAAACTTGTGGCAACAATTTTTTTGTGATGCAAACTGTGCCGCACTCATAAACTTCTTACTAAAAGTAAAAAAAATCGCTATAAACTACTACAGTGAGATGCCTGTTATCTCCCGTATGAAACTGATCGAAACGTGGCGCATTTGGCGAAGGATAACGTTGTGTTTCAGTACGACACTGCACCAACACATTTATATCGATCTCTTACTGCAAAACTGCGTGAAGTGCGTTATAAGTTGCTGCTGTATCAGCGTTTACACCAAATATGACTTCCCGGCCGGCTTGTGTGGCCGTGCGGTTCTAGGCACTTCAGTCCGGAACCGCGCTGCTGCTACGGTAACAGGTTCGAATCCTGCCTAGGGCATGGATGTGTATGATGTCCTTAGGTTAGTTAGGTTTAAGTAGTTCTAAGTTCTAGGGGACTGATGACCTCAGATGTTAAGTCCCATAGTGCTCAGAGCCCTTTTTTTGACTTCTTGAGATTCCTCCTAGTTCTCAAAATGAAATGACTTCAGATAACGAATTTTGCTCAAATGAGGAAGTCATCGTCCTGTCAGAGGTGTATTTCGGAGAACTTGACAATTGCTGTTTTATGGGAGAAGTGTGTACCTCTAAAAGCTGACATTGCTCTTGTTAGTGAATGTCATTTACAACTAATCACTTGCTCCAAAGAAATTCATTTATTTCATCCACTGCAAATAACACTTCAAATTTTGGAACAAATGTGAGGCACGTACGTGGTCGACTCTGTGGACTCTGAGACAGAGGTCGGACCAAAGTTTTTCTTAACGTATCAGACATTGGCCGACAATCATAGCATGAAGGTGTATGTTGGTAAGTGGAATAGCGTCGTTATGATCACGGTATTGGCATATAAAGAGCAGCTTTTTTGGAAACACTTCTTTCTTTGAAACACTGCACTAGGAGTTTTATACCTGTCTCTTGACTATCTTGACTGTTTTCCAAAACCTTCGCAGCGTCCTAAAACTGTTTACTGTATCCAAGACCTGCCGTATCAGTTTCTCATGCGCTTGAACATGCAAAAACACACACAATCTTTATGACTTTAAAAACTTGTGGCTGCATTTATATGTATACTCTTACGTGGCCCATAGATACAATAGATTGTAGATAGTGGAGCCTTATCGTAGTGTTTGACCTTTCTTTAAGAATTTCATCTCACGAGATTTGGTGGAGTTCGGCCGTGGGAAAATCCCTTGCGAGTGCAAGAAACGAGAAATTTGTTTTTTTCTTTTTTGTACCCGATGCAGGCCTCTGATGTGGGTCTTTGCCGCATTACAGGACTGCTGCGCATTTTAGCTACTCTGGTGCTGTGCTCGTCAAGTCTTGTGCACCATGCTATTTAATAACTACCTCCATCCATTGTTAGGATGGCTTGTCTACAGTACACTCAATTGTAGCCGGAATTCCACATGAAAACTTGCTCGAGACGCAGCTACATAAATTTTGTACTTAAGACTTTCCATCGGTAGAGCAAGTGCACCTCGAATTTTACGCCAACTACGAGACGCTTTACTCACTTGTTATAAACGTGGTGCACCTGTGTCGCTGCCTCCAGCCGGAGTGTGACATTCTGAAATTTTAGACGACAGATAGAGCAACTGTAGCTTAGTGCAACAAGATACAGGTGATCGCCATGTGTAGGCGACAGCTACCAGCCGGCATCCAACCAATGATTCCTGTCTGCTGGACGAAATTTCCGTTACATCTGGGAGTGGAAATGAACAGACGTCAGACTCAGCGTTCACATACGCGACTGGCTGATGGTGAAGGCCACAAGACTGTCAGGGAATCTAACCCCTCTGGAACCCATCGTACACGCACTGCAGTGACCATTACTGCAGTAGGTGGGAGTGGTCTGAAGTAACACCACCTCTAGCCACTTTCAACGATTCTTGACGTTCAAAATTGTGCTTTGAAGACTTGCTAGTGAACTTTCCAGCGATGTTTTACACGATATGAACTGTTCCTGTGGGAGAGCTTTCACAGACTGGCCTCAGTCAGGGTGGCCTGACCATGTGCACCGCATACATCAAAGTTGGAAACAGGAGAATACTAGATTAACTCATTTAAACTTTAGAGGAAAAGATGTGAAAATAAGAAAAAAGTTACTTTAAACACAAACAAAATTTCATTTTTTAAATTATTGAAAATTATAGTAATGTAGAATGTGTAAAAGTAAGAACTAGCCTAAGCAGGCGAGCGACGACAGTCCTGAAGCCGGTTTATTCTTTATATTTGTATATTTTAATGTAGGCAAGGTGGAAGGCTAGTAAGGAACGGAACCTTTTGATCTGAGCATTCAGACACCCTTCATGTCTCCAGGAATCAGTCAGTCACCGCATCTGATGCGTCAACTCTGTTGTCAAAATATGACACATGTTTAGCTTAAGGATCTGGTAGTACACCAGAGAGTCTTTCGTTCGTTCCTCATTGCGATTTCCACTGTACAGTATTGCCTCTCTTACAGCTTACAAGACTGGACTGTATAGCTTCATCGCCGGCCGCGGTGGTCTAGAGGATCTAGGCGCGCAGTACGGAACCGCGGGGCTGCTACGGTCGCAGGTTCGAATCCTGCCTCGGGCATGGATGTGTGTGATGTCCTTAGGTTAGTTAGGTTTAATTAGTTCTAAGTTCTTGGGGACTTATGACCACCGCAGTTGAGTCCCATAGTGCTCAGAGCCATTTGAACCATTTTGTATAGCTTCATCCTCGATAAACCGAATGAACCGCTCCTACTGTAGCTCACACAGGTGACAATTGTGATACATGTAACCAGACCTGTAGATAAATGTTCAGAAAGTAAGTTATTGGGAACATAATGAGCTGTGGTTTCTGGTTTCTTGAGGGTTAGCAACGCTGTGTGCTAAAGGGATGGCCCCTGACTAGAGTGATCGTCGCAGGAAGACGGTAGTAAGTAAACTAACGTTGTAGTGTCCTGTTGCATGAAAGACCTCGTTAAGAAATCATTCCATGTGAGAGTCTTGTGTTGTCATCCGCTTCCTAAACTAGAAAGGGGTAACAACTACCGAAACTTTTTCCCAATCAAAACGATTTACGACGAAGGTGTTATTAACAGAACAAGTGTGTTTGTGTAGTGCAGGGAGTTTAGTGGATGCAGATCAAATGTTCATGACAGAGGAGTGGAAGACCTTCCATTTTGATTGATGGGTTGGTGAAAGTAATCGAGATTTTTATACTTCCAGTTGGCAGTGGATGTCATTTCTAGTATGTTTCCATAACTGTCCAGAAGATACTGGAAACTGTGCACAAGATGGGCCCGAAAAGAACTGACAGAGCAGAAGCAAATGCGGGTCTAGAGCACCCACAAGTTTCTTCAGCGACTTGAACTCTACAACGATATTGTGAGATCTTGAAAAAAACACAAAATGAGCATTGAAAACAAAAGGAAGATAATGCTGACGAGAGGAGTGTACTTGCTGCTGCCTGACAACGCCCGTCCTATCACAGTCTTAGCTACCAAGGCGAATGTGAAGCCATTTGGTTGGACGTTTTGAACCCCCGGCCCCCCCCCCCCCCCCCGCTCACCCCCACCCCTATCCCCCTGACTTGGCTCTTCGAGATTATCATCTTTCCACCTTTATGAAGGCACATATGAGTGGAATTAAAGCTTCAACCGATGAGCAGGTGCACATGAAAGTTCTGAAGTGGATGTACGAGATGACGGGAGAGTTCTTCTAGGAGAGCATAAAGAAGCCAGTGCTGCGGCTCGCCACATGTATTTCCAAACAGCATGCCTCTAAACGTAGATTTATCTTGCATTACGTTCCTATATCTGTTCCATTTTTATATACATTATCGTAATTTTACCCCAGAAACGTAAGATCAGTGACCTTTATCTATACAGTGCACTGAGTGAGCACCGGAGACAGATCACTCAAAACATGTCAGGAATGAGTAGCTTTGTAGACCTGCTGTTTTCGCTGAACAACGGCGAACAACGTAGACAATTTTTAACATTGTTTTAACGTTTATAGTTTCAAATTATAACATTGACTTTTTATAAAGGAATTTATATAACTTTTTCCTGAAGCATTAGCAAGAGTCTGCGAACAGGAAATTAGCGACATAACATGTACGGAACTTGATCACACAGCAAGAAGACCACGGCACCGCATACCATCCGCCTTCAGGAATACCGGTCCTACAGACATATCCCTACTGTATCAAATGTAACCAATTATTTAACAGGTTCACTTCGTGTACTTACCTCTGCACTTGAAACCCACTAGCCTGTGAACCGATGTTGAAGGTACTCAGACTTTTACAATGTGTCCAACAGTTGAAGAAGTGATGTGGTCTTTGTTTTCGGCGAGTGTCGCCAAAATTTAGACGAGCTGTAAAGCTGTAAGCGAGAAGGTGCCCGCTCGTGCCAAGCCCTTACAATCTGGCTTTGCAAACTCTATCAAAAAATTGAAGAAACTGAGTGTGTGAAAACAAAATACACTCACATAAAGGGACAGCAGTTGATGAAAGAAATGCAGCTAAATTTGTAGTGGAAGTATCAGAAAATCTACACCTCATTTAGAAGCAACTTGAATGTGTAAGTGGGGTAAGCGATTCGAGAGTCCGGCAAATATTGTAATTCAACGCATTTCGTTCATTCCATGATTCGCTTCATTTGCAGCTTCCTGGAAAAGACATTCAGAATCGGTTACAGTTCTCCAAACGATGTCTGCATAGACTGTAGGTGAGTTGGTATTTGTATGCTAGATTTTATTTACAGATGAAGGATCTTTTACAAACCATGCACATCAATTTGGTGGTAGGCACTACTGGCCACTTACAAATCCACGCTGGCAGAAAGATGTGGATAGAAAACAGCCTTAATCTGTCAATGTGCAGGACTGACTTTCCAAGAATCACATCAATGATTCCTGCTTTAAGGAAGGGACTCTAAATATTCACGACTGTCTACAGATACAACGAGATTTGCTGCTGTAATTATTGGAAGACCTCCTACAGGACATAATGCAGCATACACGGTATCAGTAAGACTGATGCCCGATCTTTCAGCGCAGATAATGACAGACACTCTTAGCAAAACCTTTGGAAATCGTTGGATCAGTCATTTGAGAAACACAAAATGATCTTCACTGTCACCAGACCAAATAGCTCTGAACTTTTATGTGGGGAGAAAATTAAAACTGGAGCTTCTGAAACTCCCCTGATTAAATTTTTTATTGTTAGTGATTGAATAATGTAGGAGCCGAACGTCTTATTTTGACGACTGTTACCTAATGGATAAGAGCTGATCAGTTTTAAATGCTAGGGGAGCTGTTTCAGTCGGATTTTGGTTTGTTAGTAATATTGTATTGAAGGAATAGGGGTTCCCTGTAAACAAGTTCATGTAAGTTTCCACTAAATAAGGAAATATATTATCATCAAACACAACAGAAGACAGTCACCCTCTTCAACACATGTCTATTCATGTCCAAGCACAGGTCAGATTCACAGAAATACTGACACACACTGTTATAATGGTTCAAGTGGCTGTAAGCACCATGGGACTTAACATCTGAGGTCATCAGTCCCCTAGACTTAGAACTACTTAAACCTAACTCACCTAAGGTCACCACACACATCCGTGCCCGAGGCAGGATTCAAACCTGCGACCGTAGCAGCAGCGCGGTTCCGAACTTAAGCGCCTAGAACCGCTCGTCCACAGCGGCCGACGCTGTTATAATCGGCAAACATGATCCACACTGCAATCTACTGGTCGATGTGGTAGATGAGAACGCGCAATATCAGCAATCCATCTTTACAATCACTTTTTGTAATAATACGTAATTCATCTTTAGTCGGTGTAATTCTTACGTGTTACTGAGTGTCAGCCCATGGCGATGGGCAGCTGGGAGAGGTGGAGGGGGTGAGAGAGAGAGATAGAGAGAGAGAGAGAGAGAGAGAAAGACGGTCAACAATACGATAAGCCTCATTTTGCTACGCCATTACGATAACTCCACTACTCTTCACTTGACTGACTGCGGATCCCTGACACTCTAGAAGTAAACATAGACAACTCCTGAAGGCATGAAATTCTGCGTAACACACACTTGTGCTGTGATAAACCAAAATGAAATTCAGTGTGCAGCATTGTCCGACTGAAACTGCTTTATCGCTTGTACCAATGCTCAGCCTCAAGATTCTGAGCACTTTATATGACAGTCTTTACAACGAACACAAGAGCCGACCCTGAGTTATGTGTCCACATACATTTGGTGCAGTATGGCACACGTTTCTGCTACTTCCTGCTGGCGATGGGACAGGAATTTGTGGCGCTTTTAACTTATTACTGTTCTATCAAGTACCATGCATGCTAGGCCATTGAAGTCCTCTCAGAAGGCTCTGTCTATGATACAGAAGAAATGCGTAGTTCCATGAAAAAGTCGGTATGCAGGGTGTTACAAAAAGGTGCGGCCAAACTTTCAGGAAACACTCCTCACACACAAATAAAGAAAAGATGTTGTGTGTACATGTGTCCGGAAACGCTTAATTTACATGTTAGAGCTCATTTTAGTTCCGTCAATATGTACTGTACTTCCTCGATTCACCGCCAGTTGGCCCAATTGAAGGAAGGTAATGTTGACTTCGGTGCTTGTGTTGACATGCGACTCGTTGCTCTAAAGTACTAGCATCAAGCACATCAGTACGTAGCATCAACAGGTTAGTGCTCATCACGAACGTGGTTTTGCAGTCAGTGCCATGTTTACAAATGCGTAGTTATCAGATGCCCATTTCATATATGGATTAGCACGGGGCAATAGCCGTGGCGCGGTACGTTTGTATCGAGACAGATTTCCAGAACGAAGGTGTCCCGACAAGAAGACGTTCGAATCAGTTGATCGGCGTCTTGGGAGCACGGAGCATTCCAGCCTATGATTCGCGACCGGGGAAGACCTAGAAAGACGAGGACACCAGCAATGGACGAGGCAATTCATCGTGCAGCTGACGATAACCCTAATGTCAGCGTCAGAGAAGTTGCTGCTGTACAAGGTAACGTTGATCACGTCACTTTATGGAGAGTGCTACGGCAGAACCAGTTGTTTCCGTACCATGTACAGCGTGTGCAGGCACTATCAGCAGCTGATTGGCCTCCACGGGTACACTTTTGCGAATTGCTCATCCAACAATGTGTCAATCCTCATTTCAGTGCAAATGTTCTCTTTACGGATGAGGCTTCATTCCAACGTGATCAAATTGCACATTTTCACAATCAACATGTGTGGGCTGACGAGAATCCGCACGCAATTGTGCAATCACGTCATCATCACAGATCATGGCCAGGAATTGTTAGTGATGTCTTGATTGGGCCCCATGTTCTTCCACCTATGCTCAATGGAGCACGTTATCATGATTTCATACGGGATATTCTACCTGTGCTGCTAGAACATGTGCCTTTACAAGTACGACGCAACATGTGGTTCACGCGCGATGGAGCTCCTCCACATTTCACTCGAAGTGTTCGTAGGCTTCTCAAATGGTTCAAATGGCTCTGAGCACTATGGGACTTAAAATCTTAGGTCATCAGTCCCCTAGAACTTAGAACTACTTAAACCTAACTAACCTAAAGACATCACACACATCCATGCCCGAGGCAGGATTCGAACCTGCGACCGTAGCAGTCCCGCCGCTCCGGACTGCAGCGCGTAGAACCGCAAGACCACCGCGGCCGGTGTACGCTTCTCAACAACAGATTCGGTGACCGATGGATTGGTAGAGGCGGACCAATTCCATGGCCTCCACGCTCTCCTGACCTCAACCCTCTTGACTTTCATTTATGGGGGCTTTTGAAAGCTCTTGTCTACGCAACCCCGGTACCAAATATAGAGGCTCTTTGTGCTCGTATTGTGGACGGCTGTGATACAATACGCCATTCTCCAGGGCTGCATCAACGCATCAGGGATTCCATGCGACGGAGGGTGGATGTATGTATCCTCGCTAACGGAGGACATTTTGAATATTTCCTGTAACAAAGTGTCTGAAGTCACTCTGGGACGTTCTGTTGCTGTGTGTTTCCATTCCACGGTTAATGTGATTTGAAGAGAAGTAATAAAATGATCTCTAACATGGAAAGTAAGCGTTTCCGGACACATGTCCATACAACATATTTTCTTTCTTTGTGTGTGAGTAATGTTTCCTGAAAGTTAGGCCGTACCTTTCTGAAACACCCTGTATATCAGAAAATTTGCCACATTGGTAGCTGCCGCACCCAATACTTCTCCAAAAATTTCTATTTTAATTTGGGCTTAAATATGATAGCGTAAATATGCACGACATACCGAAAGCTGCGTGTTACTGACACACTCTCTAAAGAAGCTGATGAATCGATGACAGGGCAGAAAGATACGATTAGATTACCTGAAGGCATGAACGTGAGGAACAGGGTGCTGTAGGTGGTCACGATGGAGACGAAAGCCGCGACGAGCCGCAGGTCCAGCGTGAGCACGCCCAGCAGGTTGACTACCGGGAGTCCAGAGGACACCTGCCTCGCCAGCAGACGCAGCTCGCGGTGGGCGGCGCCGCCCACACGCCGCCCTCCCAGCAGCAGCTGCGAGCACAGCTGGAGCGTGACGCTGGCTTCGGTCGCTGTCCCGTGGCCAGGCAGCAGCAGCAGGGCTAGCGTGCTCACTTTGAATATCAGTCCAATCCTCGACTCCTGAATGATTTCCCCGAATGTCGTGCCTGGCGATGACAGCTTACGAAGAACGAAATAAATATTTACTACAGTTTTCAGGGCGAGCATTGCAAAGTTTAACACTAACACGCTGGTATGGATGGAGGTAACCAACAGTGACAATTCACAGAGTGCTGCATAGGCCCACCTGAGCGATCGAAAGTAGGACGCTTTGCAACATGCGCTTTGGCTGTTCACTTGTGACGCCCGTCTTGTTACAGAGCCTTTCTTGCAAGGTGTCCCACAAACCTCGTCTCTCATGTTGAGGAGGCAAATGTTTAGGAGCGAAACTCTTTGCCTGATAATGACCTGCAAGTCCATGTACTTCAAAATAACTAGTATACCAGCTCCCAAGCTGTTCAGACTAAATATTGCCCCTACAACAGCACCCCAACCAACACGAGCACGAAAAGGGCCAGTGAGAAACAGACAAAACCAGAGAGACAATAAAAACAGTTGCAGTTTGACGAACCGTTTCTGGTTTGTCTTTTCCGACCCAACATTGACCATCAGAACTCAGTCACATAACGTTAGTAACCGCAATATATCCACGTATTTGTGCGTATTGCGTAAAATATCTGTAACTATTGCAGTAAAAGGTGAGATTGGGTATTGTGAAGCACCTATAACTACAACATAATTTACTACAGAGAATGTGTTTATCATACCACAAAAAAAGTCTAAAAACATCAAAGCAGATATCAGCTGCAGAATAATAGCGAGTATTAGAATGGCAATATCCGATCTGGACTGCTTGAGCGATGTGATCCTCACATCTATAGTGAATGGCGTGAGCCCAAACAGCTTGCACGCGAAGTGGAATGGTTTGCACGCCAGCAGTAAGTTCTTAGTTAGCTGTGTTGCTTGAAACTCGAGTCCATTTGTTGTCGTCGTCTGAAAAAGGATCAGACACAGTTATGAAATTAGTTAATACTGATTTCAGGTACATATTTCAGTACGAAAAATCAGCGTTTCCAGAAATTTTTGTTTTGGTATTTTTTCACATATATCGTTAACATTAGCATCCATTTTTCCTCCCTTGCCACTACAGTTATGTTACAGACATGCTGACAGCTGCGAACCACCCGCATCCCTTCGTGCTTGATGTCTTCCCCGAAGGCGATGTCATCTTGTAGCAGTATAACTGTCCATATCTCGGAGCCAGAACTGTGCCACGTTAGTTCGAGGAACACGCACGTTGACATCACACGACTGATGTAAATCCTAAGGGACACATCTGGGCCGCTATCTGGCGCCATCACCACAAATGCAAATCAGCGTCCTGTTACTTATGTGTACTATATGTTACGTGAATAGACATCTAATGCCACACAGCTCTCGTCGCGCTGGATAGCCGCGCGGTCTAGGCGCCTTGCCACTCTTCGTGCGGTTCCCCCTGGCGGAGGTTCGAGTCCTCGCTCACGCATGCGTGTGTGTGTTGTTCTCAGTGTGAGTTAGTGTAAGTTATATTAAGTAGTGTGTAAGCCTAGGGATCAATGACCTCAGCAGATTGGTCCCATAGGAACGCACCAACACTACATAGCTCCAGATCCCTGCAAACAACATTGATAAACAAGCTATATAATATTTTGGCACATCAGTGCCCAAATGTATCGTTATTTTACGCATACATTCATTTTTAAGTCCTATTCGTATATATATATATATATATATATATATATATATATATATATATATATATATATATATATTTTCTTATTACAGTCTGCACACCCTATCTCAATCGCTGATGACTCTTCTCTCACTCCTCTACAGGTCCCGCGATTCTTGAGTCAGCCCTACATCAAGCGAGCAACTCCATGTGCAGCGTACTACAGTATCGTTTCTGTCCAGTGAAATGTTAAATTATAGCCTGTAAATTGGAAACCTGTACGTTATGCATCTGATACTTACAGATGAACACATGGATACATGAAACGGACATTACCTCACTGCTGCGTCACGAATAAATGCAAACGTGGATTTGGGCAATTCTTGTAAATTTCGAACAGCAATTGATGGAAGGCAGTAGGCAAAGGACGGATTGGCACATTGGATGGCAGGCGCTGGGAATGTTGACATTTTGCAAACGATTCTGCGAGACAGGTTCACAACACTGCAGGTAGGCACGGCCCGGCGGGCACTGAGTACAAATGTGAAGTAATCAGGGCACCACAGGACACTGACGTGCTGTGGAGAACCCATAACGCAGCAGTCAACACAGTGCTTAGTGACCCGTGTGTAAGTGCTGAAGCGGGCTAACGTTCAATTATCAAAGAACACTCCAGTTGTCCCCTCCAGAGGAAATACTTCAGAGGTGTAGGAAAAGACGTATTAACAAGCCCGGAGGCTCAAAGCAGGCAATCGTGTCGTCATTTTGTACGCGTCTAGAACCGGAGAGAATGACGATTGCTTAAGTTGCAGGTTAACCACGACGACCTTGTGGTGACGGATATCGGTGGCCAACCAGCCTGCTGAAACCACCTCCAACCTCAGCTGCGCAGACGAGTCATTGCTTTGGCGGGGCTCGGCGCACCTTGGAGCGAGAGGGCTGCTAGCGTCCGCTCTCCGGTGCGCAGTAAGGTGCTGTCTGCAGGGGCGGGGCCGGGGCACGAACGTGTGACCTCCTGGATGCAGAGCTGTCTGCGGGCACTGAACGAGCTGCCCTGGACGGACGGCCTGAGCTGCCAAGGCTCACTACAACGACGGCAGTCGGCTGCTTCTCTTCGGCCCTCTACGTGGTGTCCACGAGTCGCGCTTGAGGGAGCAGTCAGCCGTGTTCTGGGCCAAGGGCACTGTTAACGCATCCGGCGGGCGCTTCGCTGTGGCCCAAGTAGGATCGCTAGGTTCGCAAGGCTGGGTAGTCGGACGCCGATGATGCAGATTCCAGCATGTGCATGGAGCTAACTCACGCATGCTGCACTGCGCCACCGCTGAGTTCGGTGCAAGGCCGGCAGTATATCTCCGATGTAATAAAGTCAGTGACACACTCATCCCTCTCACCTAAACCACACCTCTCGGTCGTTCTGACGTATTACAACCCCTGAGCTCGGGGTGTTGTAACATGATATATGTAAACAGTTAGATAACTGAAATGAGCTGTCGAGGTTAACTACAAATTTCCTGTCAAGTATGTATCGTTAAATGATATTCCTTATATTGTACACGACTGATGATGTCTGGCAAGAATGGGCGAAACATATTCGGTAGACACAAATAAAACATCAACTGCAGTAGACGGAATTTTTTCTGGTGTATATGACGAAACATTATTGTTCTAATATGAGCACACCGAATAAAAAACAAGCCCACCGCAGGATACTTCCCGTTACTACCGGGTAACAAAGCCTCCAGCCTTAGTAAGGGCCGTACAACACTTTTGATAATGCTGAGATCTGAGAAATTTCGAATGAAATGTGTTTGAAACAGGACATTGTCATGGGCGCAGTTATATCAATGTACATGGCAACTAGAGTAATGTTTGTCTGAAATAGTGTGTCAACGTGCAAAGTCGCATGCGCTCTGGATGCGAATGGGTTAGCGTTTCATTTCAAGTGGTGTGGTGTACCAAGTTTTACGTGGCAATTTCGTGTAGAAAATGTTAAATAGCGAATGCTGGAAAAGCGATTAATACTTATTTCATTAAAGTGTAGTAGCGTATATGACCTACGTTTACCTCGTGTTTGCTATAGACCTAACATTGTGAATAAACATCAGTGGTTCGTTTACGTCTGAACTTCATGAATTCAAAACGTAGTCACCTAATTAATTTAAAAGCTCAGTTTATCAAGTAATGGCTGGAAAGTACTAACAAAAATTATTTAAAGGAGGAAGGAAAACTGGTAGAGGTCGAGATTAGGGAAGACCAGTTTGGGTTCCGAAGAAATGTACGGACACGAAAGGCAGTAGAGATCCGACGCCGTATCTTACAAGCCAGGTTGAAGAAAGGCAACTCTACGTTTACAGCCTCTGTATATTTAGGGAAAGCTTTTGACAATGTCGACCGGAGTAACCTCTTTGAAATTCTGAAGATAGCAGAGAAGAAATATAGACAGCAATGGGTTATCTTAAAATTATACAGAACAAAACTGCAGTTATGTCAAAGGGCATGATAGGGAGTAGCTGAGGACGGAATGAGACAGAGTTGTAGTCTACCGTCGATATAATTTAGCCTGCATATTTTGCAAGTTTTTACGGAATTTAATAACGAATTTGGAAATCGAATTGAAGTTCAGGGATGAAAAAATAAAAATTTGTACATTTTCTGATTATATTGTCATTCTGTCAAAGAGTACAAAGGACTGAAAGAACCGTTGACCAAAACGGGCAGTGACTCGAAAAGAGACTACGAGATGAATAACAGCATAAGTAAAACAAGGGTAATTCAGTGTAATTGAATTAAATCAGGCGATGCCGGAGGAATTAGACTAGGAAATGTGACACTAGAAGTAGTAGGTGAGTTTTGCTGTTTAGGCTGCAAAGCAACAGATGCTCAGAGTACAGAGGGTATCAACTGCCGGCTGTCAGTGTCAAGAAAAACACTTCGGTAAAAGGGAACTTCATTAAATTATACACAAACTTATGCGTTAGGGAGTCTTTTTATGGAGATATTTGTGAGAAGTACCGTCTTATATGAAAATGAAACGTGGATGGTAGACTGTTCAGAAAAGTAGATAACAGAAGCTTTTGAAATGTTATGCTACACATTAAAACTGAAGAATAGAGAAGTTGATCGAATAACAAACATGCAGGTACTGAATCGTATTTGGGATAAATATTTACAGCACAACTTAATTAAATGACGGAATCGGTAGATAGGACACATCAAAGAATCACCAATATGGCGGTAGAGGGATGTGTGGAATTCAGGATCGTAGATGGAGGCCATTGTTATAATACTGTTGTGCTGTACGACTGAATAGAGAGACAGGTATACGAAATGCGTCCGAGAGCCTTACCTCCGCCGTCATGCGAGCCATAATACTAGAACGCTCTAGCTTAATGCACCATGTCCCACCATACGAACTCTCCTATTTAGCTGAGTTACACCACCATCAGGTGACAACAGTATCAGGAAAACGATCGATGCTCTTTTATCTGTTACTTCCATTAACAAAATGAAGACCGTAAATTCAGTTTTCCACGTAATCGCATGCCATTAATCATTGGGACCTACAGGTACAGTTATCGAAAATTCACTCCTGCCAAATTCTCGAAGGCAGTTTTTTAATTAAAGTAAAAGTTTTTTTGTGTAGAAGTTTCAACATAAAAATTGTCAATCCATTAAAATAAATCCATCGATCTCCTGGCAGGAATATAGCAGAATTTGCAGTTGATCTTATCATAATTCCATATCTTTACAAGAAGGCTGTAAACCTTCACGGACGCAAAGGAGCAAAACATGTTGACACACATCACCACATTACCATCTTCAAACTGAATTTAAATTTCCAAAAATCCATCAAATAGAAATTTCTAAATCTGATGCTGGTAAAATCCAACCACTACTATTAGCAAGCGAACTCGAGAAAACTTAAGATGAAGGCTGGAAACAGCTGAAATGCGAGTTTATCAAAATCTACCAAAACAAAATTCCTTTACGAAAGCAGAAAGAACACCCTTGATGGAACTAAGATTTTAAACACACAGTAAAATCGAAACACAAAGCATTCAAAACACGAAACATTAACATATAAAAACTGTGCCTGACATTCATGACATATAGAAAAGAAGCTGCAAAATTAAGCAGACAAACAAAACGATAATATGAGATATCAGTTATGTGAAACTGAAGAAAGCATCCAAGAAACCCAAACCACAGCTTCTTTGTATAACATTTAAAACTAAGCTAAATGGGTAGCAGGTCATCTTCAAGAAGAAGAATTGACGATCGGCATTTAACAACCAAAAAAACTGTAAAATTCTCTGCAGTTACCAAAACTTTAATTTGCTTCGAGCCTACAGAACGATCACCATCTGAAATGCCTCTGAACACAAACCCTCTTACACAAGCAGATATTAAAATCAAATTTCTATCAAATTAAAAGTGGAAAAATAAGAAGCATATATGAAGACTGAATTTCGGCAGAACTCCTGAAATCAGCTGCCCAAAAACTTGAAGAGTAACTACACTGATGATGGGAAACAAGTCTACCTGGAAAAATTCCGAATGACTGGATAACTGCAGTTCAGCAGGTGGGAGAGAGGCAGAAATTGTTAGTGATAACATAGGAATTTCCGTACTTCTTGTCTCAGATGAAAAAAAGGACAGCAACAACTCGAATGTAAACTTGGCCTAATACTAATCAGGTTTCAGATCAAACTTTTCTGGCCCAGAACAAATTTTCGTCCTTGAAGTAATTCTCACGCCTGAAAAATTTTATAATAAGAAAACTTTTTAAACCTTTCCAGGCTATGATTTAGAGGACCATCAGTCTCTCTCTTGAAAATTCTGAAAGAACTAAATCTGAACCTCAAAACCGCTGATATTACTAGTGACAGACTAAATAGTACAAAATGTAAGGTAAAATTCAGGACAAAAATCCCAAAATATTTTGAAATTAAATCAGGAGTGACACGAGGTATTGGAATCTCTCCATAGCGTTTCATTTGTTTCCTAGGAAAAGTAGTCTAATAGTGGCGAAACAGAAATCTGAGCTTAAAAAAGACGAACAAATCAAAATTGGAAAAACCAGTATCAGGATAGACGACATAACTGTTGTAGACAATGTGGAGATTTTGTCAGAACATCTAACTACCACAAAAATAAATAGAAAATTTTAGAGAAACATTCATTTGAAAAAAAAAAAAAAGTGGGTATACACTGAAGTGCCAATAGTCATGTTATAGTGACACGCACACATACAGGTGGCGGTAGTGTCGCATACACAAAGCACAGAACGCCAGTGTATTGGCGGGGCTGTTGTCAGTGCTCAGGTGGTTCACGTGGAAAGGTCTCTGCCGTGTTTACGGCCGCACAACGGGAATTAACTGATTTGCGGAATGATAGTTGCAGCTCGGCGCATGGGACATTGCATTTCGGAAGTCGTTAGGGAATTAGATGTTTCAAGATCCACAGTGTCAAGAGTTTGCTGAGAATACCAAATTTCAGGCATTACCTGTCACCACGGACAATGCAGTGGCCGACGACCTACACTAAACGACCAATAGCAGCGTGAGATGACCGCAGAAATCAATATGAGAAGCATATCGGTTGAACCTCAGATCACTGGAAAACCTGTCCTGGTCAGACGTGTCCCGATTTTTCAGTTAATACGATCTGGTGGTAGGGTTCGAGTGTGCCACAGACATAATTCGTCAACAAGGCGCTATACATACTGGTGTTGGCTCTATAATTATGTGGATTGAGTTTACATGTAACGGACTGGGAGTCTCGTCCAACTGAACCGATTACATTAGTCAACAGTCATTTTGCATCTGGGACGTGATACATCAAGTAGTATGTATTTAGTTCTGTAGAATCCGAATATACCTTTCAAAATGTTATAGAAGGTACCATTTTTGAGTTTTTATAAGGTCATTTATTTTTCGTGTTCAGTATTTCGTTTTTTGCTGTTATTATGTTTTGTTGCTTAATTGTTTGTTTTTGATTAGCAGAGGAGAGCTAGATGATCTGCAAATCGTCAGTAAATTGTTGGTGTGGTACTCAAGTGGTGTGAAATAAATCCGCAGTGAGTTTCTCCTGTGAAAGACAGTGCAAACATTTTTGTGTTTAAAACTTACACTAAGAAATATGGCAATTAGTAAATCTCGTTGCAGTCCAAACCACCCCGACAACTTTTGTTACGTCTTTGGGAAATTCACTCCAAAAGCTCAAAGAAAGCCAGTCACTAATTTGGTTAAGAAGGCATACAAATTGTATTTTGATTGTCCTGTTGGCGATCAAGATAAAACTTTTCCACCTCATATTGCCTGCATATCCTGTACCACAACCTTTACCGAGTGGTTTAAAGGAAAACCCCGAGCCATTCCATTCGCTGTTCCGATGGTGTGGTGTGAGCTTATAGACCATTATTGAGACTGTTACTTCTGTCTTAGAAATATTTCGGAAGATTCAAGCAAAACTAGACATAAAATAAAGTATCCAAATGAATCTTCAGTGCCTTTGCCGGTGCTCCATGATGAGGGGTTGCCTATTCCTGTCTGCAGCTTGAAAGACGCCGAACCACACACCATGTCAAGTGAATCAGAAAGTATTGAACATATAGAAGGGTACTGCCCTAAATATCATGACACTTCGCCTCAGCTCTTTAATCAAAAGGAACTTAACGATTTGGTTCGCGATTTAAAACTTTCGAAACAGCAAGCTCAACTCTTGGGGTCCGTACTGCAACAACGGAATCCTCTAGCTCCAGGGACAAAAAGTCCTGTTTCAGATCAAGAGGTGCCTCCTTCACTCAGTACTTCGATGTGCAGAATTCAATGTGTGTATGTAGAGATGTCAATGGTGTGATGATACAGCTAGGTTTACAACGTAATCCACAGGAGTGGCGACTATTTAAAGACTCCAGTAAAGCCAGCTTGAAAGCAATACTACTACATAATTGCAATGCATTTCAATCGGTTCCTTTGGCTTTTGCAGTAGACATGAAAGAAACATATGTAACCATGGGTTTGCTGCTAGAGGCAATCAAATATAAGGATCATGAATGGCAGATTTGCTGTGATTTATTCGTTGTTGCACTCTGTACAGGTCTACAGGCTGGATTCACGAAATACTGCTGTTTTTTGTGTCTTTTGGACAGCCGTGACACCCAGAAACACTATATAGCCAAGTAATAGCCTATAAGGAAGTCATATGTTCCTGGAAACGTAAATGTGAACAATACCCCATTGGTTGAGCCCGATAAAATCATTTTGCCTTCTATTCATATCAAGTTGGGCCGTATCAACAACTTGGTAAAAAGTCTGGATAAAGAAGGTGAGGCCTTCAATCACTTAAAAGAAAAGTTTCCCAAATTGAGGCAAAGCTGAAAGTGAGTATATTTGTTGGGCCACAAATAAGAAAATTGCTGAAAGATGCAATCTTTGATACTAAACTCAGAAATATCCAATTAGCTGCTTCGTTTTCTTTTAAAGCAGTTGTGAACGGCTTTTTGGGTAACAGAAAAGACAAAAACTATGTTATCACTGTGAATGATCTGTTGGACTACTATGAGAACAAGGGGTGTATAATGTCGCTGAAAATTCACTTTTTACATTTTCACCTTGATTTCTTCCCGGAAAACTTGGGAGCCGTGGGCCATGAACATGGTAAACGCTTTCACCAAGACATTCTTACCATGACACACCAAGGCCGTTGGAACCCTTCGATGGTGGGTGACTACTGCTGAGGTCTTGTTGTGAGAGTAGTGAAACGACAAACAAAAGAAAAGTTCCATCGTCGCATTTTTCAAAAACCAAAGACGATTAAGGTGAAACTACTTTCTGAACTAATTTGGACCTTTTCTTGGCATCAAGCCCACATTTACCTACAAAATAGTATTTATTTCGAACGTTCTGAATGTGTATTTTTGTTTGACTTAATTGCGTAAATTTTCGTTGTTACGATTTTTTGTTCTGCTGTATATCCAGGAAATGTGACATCATAGAGAAAAACTAATTTTACCCGTTTATTCCGCACCCAAAAATTAGGTAAATCCACCAATTTACAAACCAGACGCAGAAAAAATGTTAATATCTTTTAACTAGTGTTGTTGACTGGAAATGGCTATGTTCGGCTACTTGAAGAATCTAGGCAGCCATTCATGTTCCCAAACAACGATGGATTTTTTGTGGATGACAATGCGCCATATCTGTGGGCCGCAGTTGTTCACGACTGGTTTGACGAACATTCTGGATAGTTCGAGCGAACGTTTTGGCCACCTATTTAATATTTTTGGGACATAATCAAGAAGTCAGTTCATCGACATAATCTTGCACCGGCAACAATTCTGCAGATATGGACGGCTGTAGAGGTAAGCATGGCTCAAGGGAACTCCAGGGAACTTCCAGCGACTTGTTGAGCACCTATTCCTTCGACTTGCTGCACTAAGCCGGGCAAAAGGGGGGTCCGATACGATGTTACGAGGTATTCCATGACTCTTATCATGTCAGTGTATGCTCTACAACACGTTCAAATTTCAGCCTTCAATACGGAAATTTGTAAGAAATTTTACGTTGAGTTATTTCTTTGGCGACACAGTTGCAGAAATCACATTACAGTCAAAATATTTTCCTTTAAGTTTACATACTGGAATCTTGATAGAATTCGTGTATATAATCCTGCATTTTCGATGACGACTTCCTTGCTCGTGTTCATACCATAAATACGCCAGTTCAAATATTGTATGTATTGTGTCCTCCATGATCCATACTGTTGCATGTTTCTTTTCAGGTATCACGGCGTTAGGATTTGCATAATGTGCACGCCCGTTCTATTAACCAGACGAACCGTGTCCATAGCTGAGACCAACATCAGGGCAAATGTTGTGCGATTGCGTCCTTTGAATTACAGTGTTCACAAGCAGCTGACATTTCCAACTGGGTAGAGAAATTTTTGTGTTGGTGATATTGCCGGACGGTGAGGCCGAGCGGCTCTAGGCGCTTCAGTCTGCAACCTGCGCGACCGCTACGGCCGCAGCTTCGATTCCTGCCTCGGGCATGGATGTGTGTGATGTCCTTAGGTTAGTTAGGTTTAAGTAGTTCTACGTTCTAGGGCACTGATGACCTCAGATGTTAAGTCCCATAGTGCTCGGAGCCATTTTAACAATTTTTTTTTTTCGGCATCGGGAGCACCCGAGCTAAATACTACCCGTTTCGAAGTATTTGCATACTGGTTACATTGACATTTTCTGTCACAGCTAAATTTGTGTCCGCATGGATTTTTACCGCAGCTTTTATTTTACGTAGCGTCTTGCGTCAGGGTGAGAGCCTCCATGCATTGCGTGTTATTTGTAATAACGACGCCTAACATTTGATGTAGATCTTTGGGAGTGAACCAGTTCCTCTGCATATCGATTTATTATTTGCAGTTGGCAGCAATACAATCTTTTTGGGATTAACAATTGCACCTGTAGCCTTTGCATACCGTTGTAGGATGTTATGTAAGATGTGAACTCCTTTCCAAATCTCTATGGAAACACCTGAGTCGTCTACATGCGCTCTACACATCACTGTTCATTTCTTATAGAAATTTCCTGCCTCTTACAACATATGGAACAGAAGAGAGGATATAAACTTAATGCATACAGGGTGTTCAGAAATTCCCGTTACAAATTGCTATCAGTTGTAAATGGGGGTGACTATATAATATTTTGAATAGGAGCATATCGCGAAACGTATCGTTTCCGTGCTACAGCCGTTTGAAAACTTATTTGGCAGACAGATTTGCAACAGAATAGTCACGGTTGGGGGGGAGGGGGGGTTCTTATGTTGGTTCGGCTGATGCCGTTTTAATTCTCTCTCACTTCTCTGACCTGGTTCGAGCCTCACTCACGTGTCTTTGAGTGTAAGAGTAATATGGTTGAGTACACGTTTGTAGAATCCACTAACATGATCCTTCTGAATGGTGAAGATTACGGTAATGGAAGAGCTGCTAGTCGCCTTTATCAAGATAGTTATGCACAACGTCCGATTCCATCGCGGACCTTTTCCGCCACAATTACGCAACGGCTTCAAAAAGAGGGTACCTTCACCGTCGGCATGCGTGACTGGGTGTTCCGACAAGGCATCGCACACACGAATTAGAAGAGGCCGTACTGCATTGTGCTGAAGAGAACTCGTCAGGGAGTGCACGAGCAGTTACGCGTGCAATGGACGTTGCTCCTAGCGCCGTCTTGTGTGTTGTGGATGACCAACAACTACATCGAGACCACCTCCAACGAACGCCCCATACCACTTCTAACACACACAGACGCGTGAATGAGGCTGGACTAGGTGAGAGTGGAAGGATAGACGTTAAATGACGTCAGCCAGTCTGCCGTAAGCACTCTCCACTATGTCTACCAGTACCAAATCTACCTAGAGGACTTGTTTTGAAACGGCAGTAAAACAGAAACGGTACGTTTCCGGACATTATTTCCTTTTCAAACTCTTATGTACTCACTCCTCTCTACAAGAGTCTTGTTAGGGGGATTTCCGAACATCCTCTCATAGATTATGGGCAACGTTGTATGACTTACCTGTTGATGGAGATTTTCTCACTTCATCTACCATTAATAATGACTTGTGACACAGTACTGCGAAAAATATCCTGTACAGCATTCGTGAACATGTTGTCAAAGCTAATTTTAGTCATGACGTTTTTCACAGATTCATGACTAACCCTTTTGAGTGCATTTTCAAAGTCTGCCGATAAAATCGCCGCTTTATTCCGGTTTTTGCGTACGAAACACCATTTCTGTACACTAGTAACACGTCACCCGCGCGGGATAGCCGCGCGGTCTAGGGTTCTTACACGGTCCTGGCGGCTCCTCCCGTCGGTGGTTCGAGTTCTCCCTCGGCCATGGGTGTGTGTGCTGTTCTTGTCGTAAAATAGTTTAAGTTAGGTTAAGCCGTGTGTAGGCTTAGGGACCGATGGCCTCAGCAGTTTGGTCCCTTAAGAATACACACATCTGTAATGCGTCATATATGTTTCTTTCCGGATCGGCGCACATGTTACTGTGATTAGTGACTGTTTTTATTATTTACTTTAATCACCCAGAAAAGCACCGAGCTCTTAGTTGATATTCAATGTTGAGTAATGTGATTGTTCGTATTTTCTGTAACTTTGGTGTTTATTTACCGATACTAGCGTGATGCAAGCTCTTAAAAGATGTTCTGGTATGTTGATACCATTACGGATATCATTACGAATACCCAGTAAATGTTCTTTTCAATACTTAAGTGTTTTACACAAAATTCTATAGGAATTCCATCAAATAATGAACGTTTTGATTGCTTCCTCAATTTCGTTGAGGCCTCTTTGAAGCCTCATTAACACTCGTCTGGCCACTTCTTATAAACAGCTGAGGTGAAATAATCCACGTCTATATACAGTCAGTTCCACAAGAAAGCATACGACACAATTTTAAAAGTCATGTCTTCCACGACATCTCTGGTCGTGGTCTCGCCTATGTAATTAATGCGCTTTTGTACAGTTTATAGATAAACATTGTGAGAGTTGCAGTTTAAAATCCAAATAGACTTAAAGATAAAAATACTGGTAACGAACAAATAAATAATCTAACGGTACAGTACAGTGATTTCCGATAAACATTTCGCTTAGTCTTCGTGAGTACAGTCCGTTTCATAATTTGGCGCGTTTCCTCCAATCACTTAGGTTATTCCTCTTTTGCGTTATTCTTCGTAAATAGTGTCCTCACCATACTTCTGTTAGTTACAGTCATCATCATCATCATCTTGGACAGTTTCCAGCCACTGGCTGGGTCTGTCGGGGACACAAGCCTCTCCATCGTGTTCTGTATTTCCACCATTCCCCCTCTTCCACCTTCGTCCAGTTCTCTCCTCTTCTCGTCACACATTCCTTCACTCCCTTCACCCATCTACCTCTTGGTCTTCCTCTGGGCCTCTTACCCTCCAGTTGCAGATCAAACATCCTCTTTGGAATTCTTCCCTCATCCATTCTCTTCATGTGTCCATACCACTGTAGTCTTGATTTTTCAATCCTGTCCTGTACTGGTTCCTCCTTTAGTCTTTCCCTCACATACACATTTCGCAATCTGTCTCGTCTTGTTACACTCAACCTGCTCCTCTGGAACTTCATTTCACTAGCCTGTATTCTACTTTTGTCGCTTTTGTGCATTACCCATGTCTCACTTCGGTAAGCCAATATGGGGACAAAGTAGGTTCGGTATATAATTCCCTTGGATTTCTGTGGCACCTCCTTGCTCCAAATAAGCCCCCTAATGCATTTGTAGAACTGCCCTGCTTTTCTGCACCTTTCATTTATTTCCATTGCGTTTCCCCCCTTACTTTCAATCATGCTTCCCAAGTACTTGAAGTTCTCTACCACTTGTAGTTTTTCCCCTCCACAAGTTATATCCACATTTGGCCTGTTCTTCTTCCTTGTTGTGACAATTATTTCACTTTTCTTTGCAGAGAAATGCATTCCATATTGTGCTGCCGTTGCCTCCCATACATCTAACTGCTCTTGCACCTCCTTCTCGCAATTTCCCCATAACATCAGGTCATCGGCAAAAAGCACTGCTTTCATTTTATGATCTCTAATTGCATCTGATACTTGCTGTAGGATTTCATCCATAACAATAATAAACAATAAAGGTGAAAGTGCACTTCCCTGACGCAGCCCATTTTCAAGCTTGAACCATGCAGTACGATCCCTCCCCACTTTCACACAACTCTCACTTCCCTCATACATTTTTCTGACTTTTCGTGTTATCTCTTCATCTATCCCTTTTGCGTTCAGCACATCTCAGAGCTTGTCCCTACAGATACTGTCATACGCCTTCTCAATATCTAAAGAGGCCATGATTAAGTCCTTCCCGTACTCACAGTGCCTTTCCTGCAGTTGCCTTACCGCAAATATGAGGTCCGTTGTTGATCTTCCCGGTCTGAAACCATACTGCTCCTCTAGCAGTCTACTTTCAATACTGCTTCTTATTCTCTTCTCCAGGATCTTTTCATAGATTTTTTCACAGTGGCATAGCAGGGTGATTCCTCTGTAGTTCTCACATCTCCTTTTATCCCCTTTCTTGAAGATCGGGACTATAATTCCTTTCTTCCAATCCTCAGGAATTCTGTTCTCCTTCCACACCACCGTCAGCACTCTGTATAGCCACTGGGTTCCTACTTCTCCTGCTGCTCGTATCATATCCACTGTTACTTCGTCCCAACCTGGTGCCTTGCCCCCTTTCATCCTCTTTATGGCTTCTTCCACTTCATTCCAAGTTAGATCATCAATTTCCCCACTATTATAATCGTCTGCTGCCTTAGGCTGTCCATCGCTGTTAGTTACCCGCTTGGCGGCATTCAACAGATCTTCAAAGTACTCCTTCCAAATCTTTTTGAGCTCATGCATTTCCTCCACAACTCTTCCATTATTATCCATGATCCTCAGGCACTCGCTTCTGTCGTTCCTCTTATTTCTTACCATGGTGTAAAGTACTTTTTTGTTCCCTTCACTGTCCTCTTCTAACATTCTTGTACATTTTTCCATCCACTTCTTCTTCTCCGCCCTTACTATGGTCTGTGCCGCTTTCTTTCTTTCCTTATACACTCCTGGAAATTGAAATAAGAACACCGTGAATTCATTGTCCCAGGAAGGGGAAACTTTATTGACACATTCCTGGGGTCAGATACATCACATGATCACACTGACTGAACCACAGGCACATAGACACAGGCTACAGAGCATGCACAATGTCGGCACTAGTACAGTGTATATCCAACTTTCGCAGCAATGCAGGCTGCTATTCTCCCATGGAGACGATCGTAGAGATGCTGGATGTAGTCCTGTGGAACGGCTTGCCATGCCATTTCCACCTGGCGCCTCAGTTGGACCAGCGTTCGTGCTGGACGTGCAGACCGCATGAGACGACGCTTCATCCAGTCCCAAACATGCTCAATGGGGGACAGATCCGGAGATCTTGCTGGCCAGGGTAGTTGACTTACACCTTCTAGAGCACGTTGGGTGGCACGGGATACATGCGGACGTGCATTGTCCTGTTGGAACAGCAAGTTCCCTTGCCGGTCTAGGAATGGTAGAACGATGGGTTCGATGACGGTTTGGATGTACCGTGCACTATTCAGTGTCCCCTCGACGATCACCAGTGGTGTACGGCCAGTGTAGGAGATCGCTCCCCACACCATGATGCCGGGTGTTGGCCCTGTGTGCCTCGGCCGTATGCAGTCCTGATTGTGGCGCTCACCTGCACGGCGCCAAACACGCGTACGACCATCATTGGCACCAAGGCAGAAGCGACTCTCATCGCTGAAGACGACACGTCTCCATTCGTCCCTCCATTCACGCCTGTCGCGACACCACTGGAGGCGGGCTGCACGATGTTGGGGCGTGAGCGGAAGACGGCCTAACGATGTGCGGGACCGTAGCCCAGCTTCATGGAGACGGTTGCGAATGGTCCTCGCCGATACCCCAGGAGCAACAGTGTCCCTAATTTGCTGGGAAGTGGCGGTGCGGTCCCCTACGGCACTGCGTAGGATCCTAAGGTCTTGGCGTGCATCCGTGCGTCGCTGCGGTCCGGTCCCAGGTCGACGGGCACGTGCACCTTCCGCCGACCACTGGCGACAACATCGATGTACTGTGGAGACCTCACGCCCCACGTGTTGAGCAATTCGGCGGTACGTCCACCCGGCCTCCTGCATGCCCACTATACGCCCTCGCTCAAAGTCCGTCAACTGCACATACGGTTCACGTCCACGCTGTCGCGGCATGCTACCAGTGTTAAAGACTGCGATGGAGCTCCGTATGCCACGGCAAACTGGCTGACACTGACGGCGGCGGTGCACAAATGCTGCGCAGCTAGCGCCATTCGACGGCCAACACCGCGGTTCCTGGTGTGTCCGCTGTGCCGTGCGTGTGATCATTGCTTGTACAGCCCTCTCGCAGTGTCCGGAGCAAGTATGGTGGGTCTGACACACCGATGTCAATGTGTTCTTTTTTCCATTTCCACGAGTGTATTTTACCCTAGCTTCCTCTGTTCGGGTCTGGAACCATTCTCTGAAGGCTTTGTTCTTTCGAAGTACTGCCTCTTTACATATGTTGTTCCACCATGGGGTTTCCTTACATCTCCTCTTTGTGCTAGTTCTTCCGCACACAGTCTCAGCTGCCTCAACTAGAGCCCTCTTAAAATCTCCCCATTCTTCTTCCACTGTTCTCTGATCTTCCTTTGGCAGCTTCTTCCTGATCAGTGTCTGGTACTGGGTCCTCCGTTCATCCTCTTTCAGCATCCGTGTCTTCAACCTTTTCTCCTGTATATCTGTTGCCCTCCTATCTTTTTTCCCTCTCAGGGTGGCTACCAACAGCCGATGGTCACTGTCTAAGGCCTCAGATGGAATGACCTTAACATCTGTGAGGCTGCTCATCATCTGCCTATCCACTAGTACATAGTCTACTACTGAAGTTTGGGACCAGTCTCCACTGTACCAAGTTATTTTGTGGCTACTTCTCTTCTTGTACCAGGAATTTGCGATCGCCAGCCCATTCCTCTTGCAGAATTCCAGCAACAGTTTTCCTTCTCTATTTCGGTTCCCCCAGCCCTCTGGTCCCATTATCTCCTCGAATATTAGTTACAGTGGATGATTTAAAATTACTAATTACATAATTTCATTTGCACACAAGATGCCGAAGCGTAAAACTATGTTTACACACTCTTATGTGAATACGCAACGAAGAAAACTAGCACGAAGAAGCGAAATGGGAGAGGAAATAGGAGCGACACTTAACGGAACAGCTGCTTCTAAGAGAAATAACTGATTCATTCACATTGTACTGAGATATCTGCCAACAAAAATAAAACATCTTTCACATGTATGGTTAATTTCCTAACCATCTATTAATTAGCTTTATGCAAGAGTACTTATTACTCCATCTTTGTCGGATTTTTGCCCATCACACTCACCCAATGCCACTCACCGCGACCGGACTGTTATATTAGAAGAATAACTGCTTTCACAATATCCTTAATGAGATGTACGTCGGTATGCATCTCATATCTAGAATCAGACTCATGTCTTCTCCCATGCCATATATTCTGACCCAGGTAACGCCGGATTCCTTAGCTATTAGCACTTATAGTGGGACGTGAACCTGCTACCCTCCACTCTGTAATTCACGTCTTTATCCACGTCTTTATCCCGTACATTACGCCGAACACATGCGATTTTAATTTTTGTGTCTTAGTATCTCTTCTAGGGTTATATCCTTGATACACAATTAACTTATATTTAATTATAAGGGCGATACGTTTGCGATTAATCTTCAGTGCGACGTTGCCTTCAAATGGTACACTGTTTAAGTTGGAATAGAAGAGAGCTGAATACGTCAAAGTAAAAATGGCGTCTGCCGCATCGAGTGATACGTCATTAAGACGTCACTTTCGATTGTGTTAAAGTCTCTGGTCTAAATGGAAGTGCTACAATCCTGCCATTAACGGATACTGTCGTAATTGCCGCTGACAGAGCGGTATGACAACGATGAACAAAACAGGACTAAGAGTGTCATCTGGTTGGTTGCTGCTATGGTAGCTCCTTTATGAGCATCTAGGTTTGCTATTCCGATCCTGCTAAAAGGCACCTCACCGCGTTTTAAAAATGTGCCACTGTGATTCCAAAATATCTAGGTGTAATGGAATTCATTACATCAAAATAATTACGGTACTTAAAACATAGGAAACCAAGGAGGCAGGAAATAACCTAGAAAATTGAATTTGTTAATTAATCTTTTGTTTTCATTATTAATTTTATGTGTGGTATGAGGGCTGATAAAAGATACCAAATAGCTAGTGACGATACATTGGTATAGAGGGATTTAGAGATTTTTCTACCAGTTTTGCGGGTCGTTATTCCGTATTACATTTAAAAATTCTTTATTTCACTTTTTTTTGAGTTATCAGTCTTCTGACTGGTTTGACGCGGCCCACCACGAATTCCTCTCCTTTGCTAACCGCTTCATCTCAGAGTAGCTCTTGCAGCCTATGTATTCAACTATTTGCTGGATCTATTCCAATCTCTGTCTTCCTCTACAGTTTTTACCCTCTGCAGCTCCCTCTAGTACCATGTAAGTCTTTCCCTGATGTCTTCACAGGTGTTCTATCATCCTGTACCTTCTCCTTGTCAGTGTTTTCCATATATACGTTTCCTCTCTGATTTTGCACAGAGCCTCCCCGTTCCTTACCTTATCCGTCCACCTAATTTGCAAAATTCTTATGTGACACCACATCTCTGTCCGTCGTGGGTTATTTTACTGCGTAGAAAGGAGAATTCCTTTACGTTCTCTACTTCGTAATCACCAATTTATCGGTATTCTCATGTCTTCGATACCCTAAATCCAAGTTCTATATCTTCTATACACATTAGTTTGTTCATTCCATTCAAAAAATTCTGTAGTTCTTTTTCACTTTAGATGGGGATAGCAAGGCGAATATTATCATTGGTATCCTTTCACCATGAATTTTAATCCCACTTTTGAACCTTTCTTTTATTTCCGACATTGAGCCTTACACCCTTTGTAATGCGAGCACTTCATTATTGGCTCCCTGCTCTTATGGTTCCCTCTTGTTTCTTACCTATATGGTACCGTCTTGCTATATAGTTTATCGGTATTTTTCTAATGATTTCGAAGATCTTGTCCCGTTTGACACTGTGGAACGCTTTTACCAGGTCGACATATCGTATGAACGTGTCTTCATTTTTTTCACCCTTGCTTCCATTATGAACTATGGCCTCAGAAGTGCCTCTCTGGTGCTTTTACCATCTCTAAAGCCTAACCGATTGTCATCTAATACGTCCCCAATTTTGTTTGTACATTCTTCCATATATCAGTCTTACCAGAAAATTGGTTGCATGAGCCGTTGCGCTAACTGTGCGGTAAGTGTTGCACTTGACGGCTCTTGCTATCTTCGGAACTGTGCGGATGATGGTTTTCCGAAAGTCTGATGGTATATCGCGAGTGTCATACATACTACACATCAATGTGAATAGTTGTCTTTTGTGGTTTTCCCCAATGATTTTAGAAATTTCGACGAAATCTTATTGATTAGTTCTGCCTTATTTGATCTTAAGTCTTCGGAAGTTCTTTTAAATTTTAATATTTGATTCCCTGTCTCTTTTCTATCGACTCCTGTTTTTTTCTTCTGTCACGTCATCAGACAAGTACCTCTCGTCATAGAGACCCATCCGTTCTCTCCGCTGCATCAAACAGTGGGATTCCCATTGTACTCCTTATATTCCTGCCCTCGTTTTTAATTTCACGGAAACTTGTTTTCACTTTTCTATTTGGTAAGTCAGGCCTTCCGACAATGCACACTAGTAAAAATTAAAGAATATAAGGGTGTTTTTTTTAGTATGAGTGCCCAACAACAGGATTTTTAGAACCCTAAGCAAACAACACTGTTACCGTCGGCATACATTTAAAAAAAAAGAGCGGTTTCATTGCCTGCATAAAAATTAGAGGAAAACAACACAGATTAAGTGACTGATTGCAGTTATACCTTGGAGTTGCTGTTGAATCACTACAAAATGGGCTACCTTCCTCAGGAGAGTAGTATACATTTTTAGTAGTTTTTGGCCTGATGTGGCAACCGAGCGGGCTGGGGCAGTAGCTCGTTCCAGCGTCGATTCGCCTGGCTCAGCAAGACTGCGACTTACTTCAACCCATCTCTGGGACCAGAACAGCTTTAGAGATGTAGTGCCGGTCGGGGTGGCCGTGCAGTTGTGGGGGCTATAGTCTGGAACCACGCGACCACTACGGTCGCAGGTTAGAATCCTGCCTCGGGCATGGATGTGTGTGATGTCCTTAGGTTCTAAGTTCTAGGGGACTGATGACCTCAGAAGTTAAGTCCCATAGTGCCCACAGCCATTTGAACCAAAGAGATATAGTCTGGGGATGACCTGTGCCTTTTCACGTGGAACGAGAAGTTGCGTCACAAACAGAGCACTCACAGGCTCCAGGACGTATTCCTGGGATCATTGTATTCAGCACGTGATTCATTCATCTTGTCGACACATGTTGGTGCCAAGGATAAAGCCATGCACGAGACCAGCTATGGTTCCTTTAATCATACCAACATTACTTACACAATTATAGAAATTCTAGGACCAATGTTCAGTAACCGAGTCGATATCAGTTTATAAACATCCATGTCTATTCAGCAGACATGTCTGATCTGTGGGCTCTGAATACCCCTGGACGGGACTCACGATCTACATGCAGGTGATTTGTATTTAGAATACTGCTGAAAAAAAAAATCAGGCGAATGCTGAGACGGTTCCATGAACCAGAGCACAGCCGTGTCTTTCCTCTAAACATCACTAAACGAGTTTAATGCAGCCTATTATGATCTCGACTTTAACCACTCCTCCCGCTTTCAGACGCAAAATAGGGCTGAGACTGTAGATGTCTCTGTGAATTAACAAAAAAGGAAATTTCAAAATGTATTGTAATGAATTATGCAGAAAATGGTTCAGGTGAATCTTTTTCTAATGTTCGTTTTTATGTTGGCGATATTACAGACACAATTTTCTACTCTGACGGAAAAAAATCGCAACATTCAGAACGAGTTTTGCAACATCAACGAAATTCGGTGGGCGTGTTTCTAATTATGACAGACGATGTCTATTACAGTTTCGCGCCATTCACCGAAGACTAGACACCATTATCAACACCTCATTGCGTTTGAATGAGGTCGTGTAATAGGGCTACGAGAAGCTGCATGTTCCTTGTGCGATATTGCGGAAAGACTTGACTGGAATGTAGCTACTGTACATGATTTCTGGCAGTGTTCGCCACGATAACGTACGGTTGCAAGAAGACCGGACTCCGAAAAGCCACGTTCTGTTCGGGGAATGGCTCTGGCGTATCGTACTGCACCTGCAGTAGTAATATGAGCTGCACTTTGCACCACAGTGACACAACAGACTATAACACATCAGTTACTTCAAGGACAGTTCCGAGTCAGAAGCACTGTGGCGTGCATTCCACTGACCGAAAACCAGCTCCGTTTGCGACTTCTATTTTGTCTGATCAAAGCTTATACTGTCACGGTGCCTGTGATGGCTGTGTGTTATTAAATGTAAACTTTCACTGCTGGAATTGTCACAGCTAATAAGATATTCCGGGGTATTATGCCATGGACAAAGGTGTTTCACTTCAAAATCCGACGTTACGTCCCCATCAGCGGTGGACATTTTCAAGGAGAATCGAAGATTTGTTGAACGTCCGATTCACACCCTGGCTCGCTACTGACCACAGCAAAATTCCTCTTCTGCGACCTTCCGCCCAGTGGCGTGACGTCACATGTTTGAAAACGTGATCACAAATAGCCTTTGTCAACTGTGTAGAGGATGAGCCAGACAGTAGGGGATTTTACTTTATTATATGAGCTTTCAAAGGGTAACTGTATTTTTCCATTGCGGCCAAGCCCCGGCCGGCAGTGTTAACTGACTGTAAATTCTTTCGTCCCACGGTCTAGTAACAGGAAGTCAGCACCGATAAAGGGCACCTTGATCACACGCCTCCCACATGTGCTTACGAGGTAACGCCGCCCCAGGCGTCGCTTAGTAGGCAACGCTCTGGAAAGTTCAATTGCCGCCCCCGCGGGTTTCTCGGTCCCGACCAATCAGGGTGGAGGAAGCCGCGTGATGCGTCGAATATACCCGGCCGCCCGTCGCCGGGCCCGCTCTCTTGTGCTCTTGTCTTCCCGCTCTCTTGGACGCGCGCCCTGTAGCAGTACACAGGTGCTGCGGCACTGTGGACATAGTTTTCGCAGACAACAACTTTCGTTAGCTTCGCGAACTATGTTTCGCCAAACTCTACTCTCCGGCTCACCATCACCTTCCTAGGCCCATGTGACAACTTTTTAACGTACTTTCGCCAATAAATGGCCTTTGTCTAAATATTCTGCTATTCATTTCATAACGCCCACCGCCTTCCCAACCGCCCATCCTGTATAACTGTTACTGTCATTCCATGGTGAAAGATTGGTACACATCTTCTTCAGCATCGGAATCCAAATTACATTCAATTTCACGCCCTCCTTCCTCCTATTCAAATTCCTTGGCTGCATCACAATCTCTAAGGCCACTCTGTATAGCCTTTCTTAGTATCCGTTTGTGGCTGCCAGTACTTGAGCCCGGTGAAAATCAGTGTGGTGATTTGCTGGCTGTAAAGCATATTCTGCAATAGCTGATATGTCTATCTCCCTCTTCAGCAATTGCCCTTGTTCTCTTAGAGTCGCTTTTTGACAGTTCTTTTTGTAGGACCCACAACTACAAGGAATCTATAAGCTCCAGATTTTTCCAGCGGTTGGCGAGCATCCGTGGATGAATTTAGATGATCTTGTTTCTTCCGTGTGGGTGTGTAAATTACCGCGATGTCTCGCTTTCTCAAGATTTCTCCTGTGCCGTCAGTCATTTCCTTAATGAACGGCAGGAAGATTTCCCGTTTAACTGGCGCTTGAGCATCACAACGATTTCCAAGCAGTGATCTTAACGCTCTTTTCACCTCAGCAAAAGAATGTCTTCTTCAGCAATGCAGTCAAGCAGCTCTGGTTCACAGATTTTTCTTGGCTCTATCCGTCCTACGTTTTTATGAAGCCTCACTTTCGCTGTGGATAATGGTTCGAATCCAATTGTAGAGCCGGCCTTTAGTGACCGTGCGGTTCTAGGCGCTACGGTCCAGTTCGAATCCTGCCTCGGCCATGGATGTGTGCGATGTCCTTAGGTTAGTTAGGTTTTATTAGTTCTAAGTTCTAGGCGACTGATGACCTCAGACGCCAAGTCATATAGTGCTCAGAGCCTGCTCGGGAATATGATCTGTCTCCAATCCTGCACATAATAGACATCATAGGACAAAAAATCCAGTGTCATCCAAAACCAACATTAACCATCCCAGTATTGCCTGAAAAAGTGGACCAGGCATGGACCTCCAACCCACAAACTGACATACGGCAACTGTACAACACATTGCATGCATGTCTGCGTGCTTACATTCAATGTTCTGGTGATTACGCAGGTTATTGGTATACCAACATTTCACATTTTCAATGGCTTATCTCGCGCTTACATTAACCTGTTGCCTTGCATTGTTAATCACTTGAATATGTCACCCACAAAAATGTAACTGCAAAATTTCATTCGCTACATTAAATTTGTTGCTGCGATATTTCTTATTACGTAACCACGATGCAAACAAGGTCAAGTAGTCAGAATCTTGAACGTTTGTGGGCTTGCTTCAGAACTGAACTGGAAAAGTCACATTAAATAACAGGCTTTCTTGTTTTAGTCTGGCTGGATTTTTTTTACTGACTGTTTTTAAATGTATTGCAACACCACAATGCATGCGTTATGTCTGCATTTACTCTGGATGGCGTCGTCATCGTGTATACATTCTTCATCTAAAACTGATTATGCCAGTTGTACTCCACTGCATGTTTAAAAACGGCATCTTCATGTAGTACTATTTATAATATACTCTACTGCTTTTTAATATTCGAAACACCCATTGCAGGTTGACAATATGATTCCATCTGAACCCTAAGAGAACTCAATATCTAAAATTTTTTTTTTTTTTTTTGGAAAAGCTTTATTGTCTTTATGATTTTTCTGCTGACGAAAATGATCTGTCTGACAGTTAAAACACACACGTATTTCACCTTATCCACTCTCAAATGGCTCAAAACACCACAAGAGATAAGGCACACATTCTCTTACGTATCTGCCTGAGGGTAATGGTACCAGAGAGTTGTGTGTCGTGACCGGTGACATAGTTGCATAAGTGATGATTCCCAGTCAATTACTATCATAATATGAAGTGCAAATTGCTCCTTTATGGACACGGTATTTCATCAAATAAATGAATAGTAGCACCCATTTAGTCTTCGGAAAGACATATGGTTGGCTGCTCTGCGTGTATAGTTTCCTTCTTACAGATCGACTACTCTGAACACATTTGAGTCCAATAGACTGCTAAAGAAAGTACTTAGCAATCTAAGAAAACAGCTGACAGGCGTTGTTCGTCTTGAGAGGGGTTTCGTTGTCTGATAAGTGCGTATACTATAAATGTTGTGCACCCATGTTAAATGGGAGCTCCCGTAATTCAAGGATCTTACGTTGACGAAAAGGGAGGTCGAAGGAGTTAACGATTGTAATCGGGTGGATACAAATGATTAGTTAATGGAAGTTTCTCATTTAAACCTAACGCTCATCAGTTATCGTTGGCATCATCTCAAGTGCATTTCAGCAGCTTTACTGGCATTAAAAAGCACTAATACGGGAGAAGCGCTCTGAGGAAGTAATGAGTTCATCGAAACCAAACGGGGATATTACGATTAACTCGCCTACCAAGACGAAAACACGTAGCTACGTCACAAAATAGCGTCTTGCATGGTAAGTTCACCAAATGTTATTTAAGCTATATAAATATATTATAGCACCATGACTTAATTTAGAATTTTTGAATACATTCCGCCAATAGAGGAGCTATGCATTCTTTCCTTTATTTTACTGTTGGAATCTTAGCTACAGTGTGTACATACTAAAATAACAATATTCTGCTATCCAGTAAATATATAACTCGTTTATTAGCATGAACGACACATGTTCTATACATTCCATTGCCATCAGAGCGGAAGATACAGAGCCTGTGGAGAGAATCTGAATAGTATGGAGAAATTGTTGTTGAATTTATGTAACCAATGACAGTATCGTGAATTATAATCTTATTTCACTTAAAAGGTTCCATTCTATACACTCTCTGTTGCATGACAGTAAAATCTTAACGCACTTCTCTGTATAAGTAGGTTTTTTCTAACTATTTCTGATTATACTTTATTGGTGATTGCAATATGTACATTACTGAAAATCTATCCTATCTTAAGAAATTTGAGCAGCAAAATAAGTGTAACTTTCGCATGCACTTTTAGCGGTAAATAATTTTTGCATGTGAAACATTATTTTCTCGAAAGGAGTGCTACAATTCATAAAAGAAAAATTACTTACCTTTTGCTCAGGCTTCAGTGTCTGTGGGCTACTTTTATAACTACCCTTTTTGGTAATAATAGACATCTGGTTTTTAAGAAGTTGACTGACATACTCAAACGATTCTTCTTTCTCAACTTTTACTATGACGATTTCACTTATTAGAACTGTTTACAAAAATCTTGGTTCACCAAAACACTATTTACAAAATACTTGATTAAAGTATTCACTTGGTAAGAAACAACTGGAATACACTTATCAACTTGCAGACAAGTATAGAAGTTGCGTATTTCAAAGCTGTGAATCAACTGATATAAATATTGGACGCCTAACATTTACTAAGGAAACGAACTGCTGATAGCTGATGTTCCGTATAAAGTAACATAGAACTTGATGTGTGAAGTATCTGGAACAGGAACATCAGGAAAGTTTATCACAACACGAAATTTTTTTCCAGTAATAAGAAATTTACAGTAAATTTAGATATTTTATTAACTGTGAACTTAAGGGGAGCCAAAATAAAGTATTTATTCTTTAAATTGAACTATAATTTAAAACAGAATTTTCTCGGAATAAGAGCTCTGTTTACGATATTAATTTGAAAGTATTTCTTTAAACACTTTGTTTTTAGCCATTTTTTCCTATTTTGTTCTAATTAGCAATTTAAATGTAATAATTGAAAACTTTCTCAATTATTATTAGTCAAAAGTCAAAGAAACAGAGACCATCGTTAATTACTGTAAACAGATAAGAAAGGTACTAGTGTCAAAGAGGCTCAAGTGTATGGTCGTAAGATATAACGGGTGATCAAAAAGTCAGTATAAATTTGAAAACTTAATAAACCACGGAATAATGTACATAGAGAGGTAAAAATTGACACACACGCTTGGAATGACATGGGGTTTTATCTGAACAAAAGAAAAGTATTGCTAGACGCGTGAAAGATCTCTTGCACGCGTCGTTTGGTGATGATCGTGTGCTCAACCGCCACTTTCGTCATGCTTGGTCTCCCGGGTCCCCAGACCTCAGTCCGTGCGATTATTGGCTTTAGGGTTACCTAAAGTCACTCTAGGGATGCTGAAAGACAACATCCGACGCCAATGCCTCACCATAACTCCGGACATGCTTTACAGTGCGGTCACAACATTATTCCTCGACTACAGCTATTGTTGAGGAATGATGGTGGACACATTGAGCATTTCTTGTAAAGAACATCATCTTTGCTTTGTGCTTTGTCTTACTTTGTTATGCTAATTATTGCTATTATGATCAGATGAAGCGCCATCTATCGGACATTTTTTGAACGTTTGTATTTTTTTGGTTCTAATAAAACCCCATGTCATTCCAAGCATGTGTGTCAATTTGTACCTCTCTATCTGCATTATTCCGTGATTTATTCAGTTTTTAAATTTATACTGACTTTTTGATCACTCGGTATATATATTCTGTTCCTTGGTATTAAAATACCCAGTCCCCCATAAATCCGTGTGCAAAATATGCGTCGAGTTGTGTGAAAATGAGCAATATATTATTTCTCAAGAGTTGGTGATTCCCTACTGCATCCAAAAAATTTTCCAAAGCGAAAAATATTTCTGCTGTTGTGGGCATTGCAATGTAACAAGACCTTTTACTCAAGAGAAAGGGCTAGTTCGTGTAGTGGGAGTAAAAAATCGCCAGGTGAATGTTGGTTCCAAAGGAAACAACAGGATTACATCCAACTATCAGCCAGAAAATTATGATCACCAACCGAATATACATGCCATATGTGACACGGATTACAGCGGCGATGCATCGTGCCATGAAAGCAATGAGGCCTTGATATGTTGCCTAAGGGAGCTTGCACCACATCTGCACACACAAATCAAATAATTCCAGTAGATTCCGGGGAGGTGGGAGATGAGCTGTGATACCACACTCAGTCACATCCCAGACGTATTCGATCGGGTAAAGATCCGGCGAGCTGGGGGCCAGCACATGAATTGGAACTCGCCACTGTGTGCCTTGTACGATCCATCACACTTCTCGCCTTGTGACATGCCGCTTTGTCATGTTGAAGAATGCGGGTGGCGTGGGATGAAATCACTCTCATACGGTCTGCAACCATACTCCTTGGCCATCATGGTACCATAGACGAACAGCACTGGACCCATAGATGCCCACATGAATTTTCCCCAGACATTGGCACATGCATGGGTTGTCGGCTGCAGAGGGCCATAGTTAGGAGTGTTTGGTGCGCTGTGTGTTGAGACTCACTTGCACTCTGCCCATCTCTGATGTTAGTTCCGCCATGCACTGTGCGTGTCTCTGACTAGCAGTCATTCCTCACTACATCTCGCTACTTGCGCGTCGGCGGATTTATATCGATAGTATTTCGGTGGTCATAATATCTTGGTTGATCAGTGCATTTTCTACCTCCCAAGGCTTATTCTCCCATGCTCGTCGGTCATGTACAAGTTCTAACTTCTGTGGCACTGTTTCTTATTGTGCTTTAACCTGTTCACAAAACTTCATTTGGTCTGCTTCCATTGTTCAAATACTGTCCTACACCCTTGAAAACAACGCCTGTCGTTCAGTCGTGACTTCTTCCCCCATCTGAATTCTAAGTGTGTGGAACGACTTTGCCACTCTAATTTCCTCAGTTTTGTTGGTAAGTTATTCAGCCATTTCGCGACATTACCTGATGCACTTTTCTTTATATCCAGTAAGCTCGTACAACTTTTTGCCATGGCTCTTGCCTTGTTCCTTATTGACTTTCGTTTCTCCCAAAAACAGACTCACAAAACTCTGAATGCTCGTTTCTTGCCCTATAGGTCCACCACCTTCCCTTTCGTTTCTACAGAACTGCGTATGAATGGACTCTGAACTTTGTGTACCATCTTGTGTAGTACGAAACCCCTCCGTTAACCAAACGCTAGGAGTTTCAACTTCCCCATTAACTGTCACAGTATCTTGCCTAATGGACGATAAAACTGCGTCCGCAGCTCGTGGTCGTGCGGTAGCGTTCTCGCTTCACACGCCCGGGGTCCCGGGTTCGATTCCCGGCGGGGTCAGGGATTTTCTCTGCCTCGTGATGACTGGGTGTTGTGTGCTGTCCTAAGGTTAGTTAGATTTAAGTAGTTCTAAGGTCTAGGGGACTGATTACCATAGATGTTAAGTCCCATAGTGCTCAGAGCCATTTGAACCATTTTGATAAAACTGCTTCCTGCTTACAGTTGCTATTTTGGAAGCCAATAAGCACATCCTGTAATGACTCCAAGTTGTAATCTCATACGCATTGTGCTCCGAATTCCCTTAGTTCTTCACCCAGATCACACTTCACTAGCTGCGAACAATTTTGTGAGCGTAGTTCTGAGGACTTCCCCGGCGATCTGTTAAGATCTTGAGGGGTCGGGTATTCTGCCAGATATCAACATCATTCATACATTACACTTCGACCATGTGACTCATTATCTTCATCTGGTACAACCTGAGTCTGCTCGTCCAGTCACAGGTCACTTTAATGCCAGGAATGCCCTCAACCTCAGATGGTGATTCATATGCTTCAAATGGCTCTGAGCGCTATGGGACTTAGCTTCTGAGGTCATCAGTCCCCTAGAACTTAGAACTACTTAAACCTAATTAACCTAAGGACATGACACAATCCATGCCCGAGGCAATATTCGAACCTGAGACTGTAGCGATCGCGCGGTTCCAGACTGCAGTGCCTTTAACCGCACGGCCACTTCGGCCGGCCAACATTTCCTTATTGTGTTTGAATAAAACACTTTATCTAAAAAGGGGTTCATTAAAAGGGAACAAAAACAATTGGATCTCCATGATATGAAACTACCACACGTCAGGCAATGTGATCCAGACGACCCGATCCGAAATTTCTCAGCGCAGGTCGATACGTTGCTCACCACACTCCTTTTCTAAGCAATTAGTGGGAAAACGCCACACGTCGCCAACATATCAAATGTACAATGATATCCTGATGAACGGAGAACTATTTATTAAGTAAAAGAAGTAAAAGCACAAGTAATCAGATTACACACTGGCACTGCAGACAAAATAGGCGTGAAAAGTTGCTAAAGGTTAATAAGGTAAATGGCTAAGGCAACCACCTCCCACTTACTCCTGATACCTGATATTGAAGCAGACTCTTAGCTTCATATCACGCCACGAGGCGTAAGCCGTAAAAACTTAACTGTCACATGAGACGCAGACATAGATGGATGGCAGACACCAACTGTTAGCTCTCCTGTGTAAACGCAGGCTCGGCATAAGCGTGCGGGCTTCGTATAACTAAAGAAAGTAGCTTGACGATTTAGTGCACAACGTAGCAGACAAAAAAAAATATCTCATGAATCCTAAACAATGACGAATTAAACATTAAAGCAGTTTACAAAACCCCAAAATTTAAATCACTCCATCAATTACCACCTTTGTCACTATTACCAAATTGAAGGCTCCTCAAATTACATAGCCAGACACAGGAATAGAGAACAACATAAGGCTGAACCGAATCCGATATAGGAGCAGCAGGGCACAAACACGCACAGGAAGCATAATTATCACCCTCACAGCGGAGAGCAAGATCAGTCTTTAGGAATCCCACAATTCCGCGTGGTCTCGGCACCGAAGCAACGATCTAAAAGTACCAATGATTCCATACTTCTCTTGGATCAACCTACGATCCAAAGCTTTCATTTACTTTAAAGCAGCTAAATAGAAGACATTGCCGATATTGGCGCTCTCCTCCCAAGCAGCTCTCCAAGACTGCAGTACTGCAGCACCGAATTAAAATTTAGACCACTCACAAAACTGATATACGAGCCGCAAACGCGCACCTTTCTAGAAATCTTGTGATCACTTCATACACCAAACTTGCGTAATTCTTCGTCCCAATCCGAAGTCAGAACCAATAAATCACTTCTCATCCCATTAATGACCACACGATGACCGCCGTCGGGACCACACCGGCCCTCCACACTAGGATCTTCGAGTCCACAGCGTTCCGTCCCCAACCGACTGCTTCCGCGGGCACACCGACCAAGCAGCCTTGCCCACCGACACCGACGTTGTCGCTCCTCACGCACCGTCCTAAGGTAACTTCCAGCCACCCCCTTCCATTCCCTCACCTCGCGGCGCGAGGGGAAGCCAACTCGCCAAAGATAAGCTGCGACCGGAGGCTCCAGTCAGATCTTGATATTGACATAGCGGCGAGTTCTGAGAAGGCGGGTGATTTCAACAAAAAAAAAAAAAAAATTAAATAGCGAGTCTTACCAGCTTACTCAGGTCGGTTATCATGAAAGCCAGCAAGACAATGCATTTTGTGGGGGATTTCTACAAATTTAAGTGTATGACTACAATGCATCAAATCCACTAGCACAACTATTGAGATAATTTTGAAATCCGACCAGATTTTGAATTTCCCACCATTTCGTACATAGATCAATTGGCCTATGTCAGATAAATGGGAGAGGGGCAACAGACACATTCCACATCATTACAAAGTGTTGCATTCATGATCTTTGGAACAAGTATCTATCTAATCTAATACAAGCAATACCATATGCTACAAAAGTGCAAACCTAAGGGGAATGGGTGACCTTGTATGTCAATACCCTTTGTTCCAGACCAACAGAGGAGGTTAGAACATGAAATAGCACTTAAGAGAACAATAGCGACACTAGAGAAGAATAGGGGTTTTATGTATCGTATAATAACTGACAGGACAACATATGTCGTTCTTACAGCTTTATTTAAGTTAATAGGCAAAGGTATATAACATGAAGCTTCATACATTACAGAGTATTTATTTAACCCTCAACATGCTCCCCACCCTGGTGGATCGCCAGTGAGATGACCTGTAGCACCGGCGAAGTAATATTTCGTCCATCGAATATTCGAAGAGTTAAGATCCGCACCATTCCATCTCTCCCTACTCTCGCTTCCACGTATATCTTGGTTGCTTATCATCTTGTAAGAGCAAAATGTCTCCCACTATGCGTTTAACCAGTTTCTCAAATCTATTCATAAAATCATGTTGCAATTTTTCTCATAGCTTTGCTTTTCTTCTCAGATCCTTCTGCAGACTAAGTCTAGGACGTGTGGGCATGGTTGTTAACTGGTCTCTTGCTAAGAAATGGCTTCGTTTAAGTGCATCTGTTTCCCCACAAGCGATTGGTTGTGAGCTGATAGCGGTTTCTATTTCTGCTAATAAAGTCCTAAATGTTTCTTCGTCTACTTACAGTAAATACTTTGAAGGCTATCAAATATTTATCTGTGCTGTTATCTTAAACGATTTCGAAGTGAGCCACGCAGAGTGGCCGCGCGGTTTGAGGCGCCATGTCACGGACTGTGCTACCTCTCGCGCCGCAGGTTCGAGTCCTCCGTCGGGCCTCAGTGTGTGTGTTGTTCTTAGCATAAGTTAGTTTAAGCAGTGTATAAGTCAAGGGGCCGAAGACCTAAGCAGTTTTAGGGACCGATGACCGTAGCAGTGTGGTCCCTTTAATCCCACAACCAACCAAGCAACCAACCTAAGCAGTTTGGTCACTTAGGAATTCACAAACATTTGAATATTTTGAAGTTAGAAGTGCAGAGCTCTTGTATTAGTACATGTAAATAGTAACATATAACATTTTCGTAACAAATTTCCGACGATAAGCGTTCCTGCGAAATCTGAGCCTGTTCCTGCAAATGGCTTAGTGAATATAATACGGTCAGGTGGTAGAGGAGGTTCTCTCTCGCATCCTCGGGCACTTCTGTCTGTCTTACAAGGGAGACAAGTGTGTAGGACTACTTTTACTGTTTGTCTTCCCCTTAAAATTCAATACTCATCCCGTAACTCAGCTACTACTGTAGCAGTTCGTGTGTGGTGTAAGCGTATATGATTTTCTCGAATCAGAACCGTGTAAATGGATGAGAACCTTGTAAGAGTAGTGGATGCTTTTCCAGTATATTCAAGCCCCCCAAAGTGAAGTGGTCGTCCAAATCGTATGAGTCCATCCTGAGGAAACAGGCAGTAACATTGTATCTTTGACTTCGCTGGAAACTCGATCTTGTTTTTAAGCGCATGGCATTCCGCTGGAAAGCTTTTCTGCTGGGCCATCCCTATCCAACTCCGTTTTTCTGATTCTAGTTCACAGACAGTGAATTTACCCTTTATATTTTCTGGATGTGTTACATTTTGAAAGAAAGGGAAAATCCTTACCATTATGTGCAACAGTTTCCAATAAGAACTGTATTTCTTTGCGTTAGTGGGACACACTCATTTATTAATAGCTAAGACTTGTTTGTATAGCTTTCGTGTCGCTCGTAATGTGTCACAAGAGATATGTTCTTGAGGCTAAGTTTCAGGTTTCTGAGTTAGCCATGGAATCCCATGCCACTATAACATGGAAGATAGGAATCTATTGAAGTTTCACATGATAGCAAATCTGCCGCATTGTCTATGGTAGGGCAGTGTCTCTTCTGCCATGGCGTCAAAATTTCATGGACGTCACTTACTGCACTAGCAACAAACGTCTGCCAGTGATTTGGATCTCTTCGTATCCAGGCAAGTGCCGCTTTGTAATCGCTCCACATTATTGTGTTTGTGATGTCAAATCCGGAAGCCTGACAGAAATATCGCAGAAGACGTGAACTCAGTAGAGCAGCTAGTAATTCAAGCCGTGGAAGCGTTACCCTTCCGACAGGAGAAATAGTTTTACTCCCAACCAAGGGAACAATTTTTTTTAGTGTCGGATGTTTAAATGTACCCTTTCTGAGGCATTAAAAAAACGTAAATTTGCGAAAATTTGTGATTTTTGGTAGTACAAGTCTATCTGTCTGATTGCAGATGGGTAAGTTGTGATGCCGAAAACTTCCATCGAGGAGCTACGTCGGGAGGCAAGGTCTCATTCCAATGTATACCTTTACACCATGTATCTTGAAATAAGGTTTTTCCTATTATGGATATCAGTGGAAGATGCCAAGAAGGTCATAAAACACATATAGGTGCGGATCCATCTTGTAATTTATTGGTAGTGAAGCGGCAATCGAAGAGGTTTGAATCTGGTTCCGGCTCCCAGTCGATGCCTAACATTGTAGTATGTTCTTTAACTGACTGCTCTTCGTTTTCCAGTCTCGAATTTGTAGCCCATTTGGTCATTGGAAATTTTTCCTGTTGGAACGTACGTGACTCCTGATACTACACAGATGTGCAACATTGACGTTCTCGTAGCTGGCAGCTATGTGGTTAATGGAAATGCTTTTATCTATAATTATTGTTGCAATAGAATAAATGCTTTTAAACCTTATAGCCAGTTCACGCAACTTTGCAAATGGGAGAAATGGACTACATGTGAGACCAAATGGTAAACTTGTAAATCTGTAAATGACAACATCATTTGGTGTTTAGCAAATTGCATCTTCTCCCTTCTAGACATAAAACCAGGAAAATCGCGTTAAATCTCTGTCCTTTTCATTCAGTGACTGTTGTAAGACTGCTTCACTTCCATTTCCAACAATAGCCTTTTGGTACACCCTGGAACGAATTGAAATTGATACTATTTCAGGCAACAAATTCTGTCCCGAATCTAGTGTGTCATTAAATGGCGTTGAATTATTTCCCCATGTTGAAGCATCAAATACAATTCCCTATTTTCCAATTTCCAGTCTTTGCCTTTTCACTGCGTAGTGAGGAAGGCAGAATACATCATTCGAGGAATCCTGCATGCTGAAGCTTCCAGTGTGTTCACTCTGAATATAAAGCATAATATGAAGGTAACGCGTGTGACGAAAAGCAAGATTACTAGAACATTTTGTTTTTAACGTCGTAAAAGGTCTTTCTGAGTTGCAAAAAATTGAAGAAAGGATCAGATCGGCCTTTCATAGCTATGAAACTAGCCTTCCTACCTTCTGCCATTGGGAACGCGTTATGAAAGGTCTGCAAGACGGCGGCATGTTTCGGTGGGAGTGTTCATTCTTGTTCTCCCTTTATCCCTAGAAGCGACGCATGTCCTTGTCTACGGACGTCGAAACTTCGTTGAGGTGCACGTTGCTAACACTAACATTCCTAACAGTAATGACCAGCACTCACTGAAAGTCCATCCAAACCTATACGGAAGAAGAAATGTCGAATCAGTAAGGCGTATTGGTGGGTCGTCTCTTCTCATTTTCCAGTACCTGTTCTTTTCCGCCTTCGAATCAGCAAATTGCAGCTTATGGATGTTAATATCTTGAGGAATACCAGGAAGTGATGAATACTGGTTCCCACATTCAAAGGAGGAAAAAGTGGAGGAATTTTTGGTATAAACTCCTCTCAGCTTGAAATGAACAAGCCTGTGATTTGCTGACTTGAAACGTGGACACTCAAGTCCTACAACAGCTGCTGGTTGTCGGTGATGACTCATATTACACTGAGACTCGCGTTTCTTCATTGCCCATAGATATGTGATTATTCTTGCTGCATTCTTTTATGTTAAGTCCCCTCTTTGGAGACAAGAAACGCCGATGTGAGGTTTTAAATTTGTCGATCCTAACCTTGATCCTCGATGTGAACATACGCTCTTGTGCCCAATGAAGATATGAATCGCAAAACATGCAGTACTTCGACTGCTCTCATTTCGTCTTTCTACCTGGCTTCTCCCCTGTTGTATTCACCTGCAGAGTCGCAGCTGTGGATGTGAATATATTTAAAACGCTACAACTCTCATTCCGTTGGTTTCATGATGTGGCTTTCAGCAATTAACTCTCTGCTAGCTTGAGTAACCCACCGACTGATTATATCTTCCGAAAACGCAAGCAGAATTTTGGGTGCTAACATGCAGCCATAATCGTCTACATTTTCCCTGACGGCTCGTAAGGCTTGTATGAGTTTTTTACATTCGATAAACGTTGCGTTTAGTGTACCTGTTGACGTATGTGACATAGGTTCCGTAGTTTCAAGGCAGTCGAGATGAACCCGAATTATAAGGTTTCATCTTCGTAGCGAGATACTAATAGAGTTTCATTTCCTCATACGAATCCACAGTGTTGGAAATGCTTTCTACCAATTTCTTTGGCTCATCACCGGCGGAAGACGTGCTTGCCTATAGTAGAAATCGTAGGACTACTGTTGATGCATGACTGAAACTGTCTCCAATATCGAGACCGCTTCTCCACTTCGCCTGAAAGTAACACTGATATGATGGACGGAAGTTTGACATTATGTGTCACCTGCGTGAGAATTGTAGTCGCGGCTGAAGCTGGTGTCAGATATGTAATTGATGATGACAAACTAACCTTAGTATTTATAGATGCCCTCAAAACTGTCTACATATTCCTCGCATCTATTTACATCCGCGTCATTGTGTCGGAAAGCAGATCATTAACTGCATCGTCAAGCACTCTCAAATGATCAAACGTCTCTTGCAGTCGACTCCGAAAGTGCTCAAAATCTGTATCTTCTCGTGTGTCTCTTTCATCAGTTGCCGTTCTAAACCGTGTTACAAGTGCTCTTTCAGTCTTTTCTGAAAGTATTTGTATGGAGAGTAGCCTTGTATGGAAGTGAAACACCGACGATAAACAGTTTAGACAAGAAGATAATAGAAGCTTTCGAAATGTGGTGCAACAAAAAATGCTGAAGATTATATGGGTAGGTCACGTAACTAATGAGGAAGTACTGAAAAGAATTGGGGAGAAGGGAAATTTGTGGCACAACTTGACTAGAAGAAGGTATCGGTTGGTATGACACTTTGTGAGCAATGACGGGATCATCTATTTAGTATTGGAGGGCACCGTGGAAGGTAAAAATCGTAGAGCGAGACCAAGAAATGAATACTCTAAGCAGATTCAGATGGGTGTAGGTTGCAGTAGGTATTTGGAGATAAAGAAGCTTGCACAGAATAGTGTAGCATGGAGAGCTGCATCAAACTAGTCTCTGGACTCAAGACCACAACAAAAACAACAACATAATAATGGACAGGACAACAAATATCGTTCTCACAGCTATATTTACATTACTAGTCAGAGATATGTAATACAAACATTAATACACTACAAACTATGTATTTATACAATAAAAGGGGGATTAGAGAACCACAGGGGGATTACAGAACAAGAGCAGTTCGTTCTGAAACAATAGTTGGGGAGGGAAGGTGGCTCCTTCCTTGACCCAGAGCTGACATTACATGACTGCTTATATCTACATAACTTAAACGACGTACGTGGCGTAAAATAAAGCAACATCTTGCCAGCAATGAATTTGTGGTAGAGAGTAATGCAGAGAAAAGATGTAGCCAGAGAGTGAAATTGGTGCACAGGAAAGGAAAAAGGCATTGCTATACCTTGGACTCGATGCTGACTACGTAGGTACTCACATGAAAAATGTGAACTCTCTGGAGGACAGAGCTATGTACAAAGTCACACAAAGAGTATGCTGATGTGCCTTCACGAGTTCTTAAATACAGGGACAGAAGAAGCGGAAGACGCTGTAGGAGCATTAGAACTGCAGAATATATACGTATGGATTGTGTGTTACGAGAAGAAAACATTGTGGGAAAAGTCTTTAGGAAAAGTAGTGTGAAGCTCAAGAATAATGCCCAGCAGAAAAAGGTTCCATTTAAGATAAAAGAAAATAAAACAATGACGCTGAAGGATTCATTGCACGTATGTAGCCAGAAATGACTACAGCCAGTAATGCCATTTTTTGTTAGAATCAAAGGTGACGCAGAAGTGCATGAATGTGATGCTGAATTACATTATACCTTTTCGGGCCGAACTCAGTGTGTTGGATAGCCTTAAATTTTGAGTAAAAAAAGATCCTTACAGCTGTCTTAGTATATGGTGTGGTGACTTCTACTGCAGCGCTCGCATCGTCTCCTGTTTCGAATATTTTCAGTTTCTGGTAACATTTCAAAATGCATTTACTGAAAAATTTTCAGAACGTACAAGTTACTTCATCTATCATGGATGACTAAGAAGTGAATAACTACCGTAAGAGGCTCATAAATTAGGAAAACCATAAAAAACTTACATTTTTTTAACAAAACTACGATATTTTACTACCATTGAGATGAAAATTGTAATTTTTATCGTGAAAGATGTTGAGGATGTAGTGTTTTAGACAGCATAGGACGAGATTTGAGCAGACAATATCTTTTTTTCAGATGGTGTCACCTACAGGAACGTCTTTTCCAATGCAAGAAAACACGAGACATCTTCTGGTGGCCAGCAAACTGTTCATCGCGACATGCAAAATGTTTGGTCTAATGCCATTCACAGTGGATACGACAATGGCATCGCTGAAGACATCTAAGAGCGACGTAGTCATCTCTGTTGTTGCCTGCATGTATCAGCTAATTTCTGCTTGTGGATTCCCGTATTTCCTTGTCCGTATTACAGGGCGACCATCTTCGATAAATATTGTTAACTTTTCAGTCACTTTAAATTTCTCTGCCTTATCTGCAGTCTCTATACTTACTGACCTCTTATTAAATCGATGCAAATATGAAAAAATGCTTAAACTGATCGTGTCATGTGATAAGATTATGAATACGTACTTGGACAGCAAACCCCAGTATGGAATGGTTGGGAAGATCGTAAAAATGCAGTTATTCCTATTGCTTTTCCCATATCTATGGCTTTTTATGCGCCTGTTCGCTGCGAATACTAGTGCCCACTGGGTGTTATGTAGTTTACTTAGCATAAATACTTTTGCGGTTGTGGTTCTGACGATTTTCAGGTTTTCAGACCTGCAGCTGATTGTAAAGAACAGAACTTCCGTTTTCAACATTTGTCTGCTTGGCGTGAGAGACGTAATTCGAGGTACACTATGCAGACGAATACCTGTTTCAGAAAGATATGCATTATACGACAAGGGTCACATTAATATCGCAGGTTCTAGCTACCTGCCATTCCACATCAGATCCCTGAGGAGAGTACATACAAAGCTTTGTGAGCTGTCTCTCATAGTGACTTCGGCTCACGAAAACTTTCTGGTGATCTACCTGGTCACGCTGATACTGTCGGTTGTCTCGCAGCTGTACCTGATTTTCAGACACGAGCTGATCTTCGGCTGGAGAGCACCCACAGAGGAGAGGTGCTTCTGGCTGGCGTACAACTTGAGCCTACTGTGCGTGCTGCTGGTTTCCGCCCACCTCACCAAGACGGAGGCGCGGCGGTCGGCTAGACTGAGCTCCCAGTTGCTGCTCGAGAGCTCCCAGTCGGAACCTGGCGCTGTGGGCCGCGAGCTGCGGCTGCTAGTTCGTCAGGCGACCGCCAGGCGCCCAGTGGCGCTGCTGCTGCGGACGCTCGCCATGGACCTGCGGTTCGTCATCACCTTCGTCTCCGCCGTCACCACCTACTGCACCGTGTTGCTCACCTTCCTGCCGCCAGGTGCGCTGCACGTCATTCCTACATTTGTCTTCATTAACGATGCATACTGAGGTGCCAATAGTCATGGGATACCTCCTCATACACACTACTGGCCATTAAAATTGCGACACAAAGAAGAAATGCAGCCGGCCGAAGCGGCCGTGCGGTTAAAGGCGCTGCAGTCTGGAACCGCAAGACCGCTACGGTCGCAGGTTCGAATCCTGCCTCGGGCATGGATGTTTGTGATGTCCTTACATTAGTTAGGTTTAACTAGTTCTAAGTTCTAGGGGACTAATGACCTCAGCAGTTGAGTCCCATAGTGCTCAGAGCCATTTGAACCATTTGAAGAAATGCAGATGATAAATGGGTATTCATAGGAGAAATATATTATACTAGAACTGACATGTACATTTTTACGCATTGTGTGTGCATATATCCTTAGAAATCAGTACCCTGAACAACCACCTCTGGCCATAATAATGGTCTTGATACGTCTGGGTACTGAGTCAAACAGAGTTTGGATGGCGTGTACAGGTACAGCTGCCCATGCAGCTTCAACATGATACCACAGTTCATAAAGAGTAGTGACGCGTATTGTGATGAGCCACTTGCTCGGCCACCACTGACCAGACGATTTAAGTTGGTGAGAGAAATGGATAATGTGCTGGCCAGGGCAGCAGTCGAACATTTTCTATACAGAAAGGCCCGTACAGTACCAGCAATATGTGGTCGTGCATTAGCCTGCTGAAATGTACGGTTTCATAGCGATCGAATGAAGGGTAGAGCCACAGGTCGTCACACATCTGAAATGTAACGTCGACTGTTGAAAGTGCCGTCAATGCGAACAAGAAGTGACTGAGACATGTACCCAATGGCACACCACACCATCAAGCCGGGTGATACGCCAGTATGTTGATGACGAATACACGCTTCCAATGTGAGTTCACCGCGATGTCGCCAAACACGGATGCGACCATCATGATGCTGTAAACAGAACCTGGATTCATCCGAAAAAATGACTTTTTGCCATTCGTGCACCCCGGTTCGTCGTCGAGTAGGCCTACACCTTCGCAGACGCTCCTGTCTCTGATGCAGCGTCAAGGGTAACCGCAGCCATGGTCTCCGAGCTGATAGTCCATGCTGCTGCAAACGTCGTCGAACTGTTCGTGCAGATGGTTGTTGTCTTGCAAACGTCTCCATCTGTTGACTCAGGGATCGAGACGTGGCTGCACGATCCGTTACAGCCATGCAGATAAGGTGCCTGTCATCTCGACTGCTAGTGATACGAGGCCGTTGGGATCCAGCACGGCGTTCCATATTACCCTCCTGAACCCACCGATTCCATATTCTGCTAACAGTCATTGGATCTCGACCAACGCAAGCAGCAATGTCGCGATACGATAAACCGCAGTCGCGATAGGCTACAATCCGACCTTTATCAAAGTCGGAAACGTGATGGTACGCATTTCTCCTCCTTACACGAGGCATCAAAACAACGTTTCACCAGGCAACGCCGGTCAACTGCTGTTTGTGTATGAGAAATCGGTTGGAAACTTTTCTCATGTCAGCAAGTTGTAGGTGTCGCAACCGGCGCCAACCTTGTGTGAATGGTCTGAAAAGCACTCATTTGCATATCACAGTGACTTCTTCCTGTCGGTTAAATTTCGCGTCTGTAGGACGTCATCTTCGTGGTGTAGCAATTTTAATGGCCAGTAGTGTACACTCCATTCAAAACAGCTTCTAGTCGTCACAGTCTTGATAAATACAGGTCATTACGGTGTTTAAGGGCGTCTTACACTATTCTTCCTTCAAAATAGTGGCAAGTTCAGGTAAAGAAGATGTAGATCTATAGAGATCACTCACTCTTCTCTCCAAAGTAGACCCCAAAGGTTAAATAATATTGAGATCTGGTATCTGTGGTGGCCAGGAGAGACACGATTATTCATCCTCGTGCTCACAAAACCAGTCCCGCACAATGCGATCTGTTTGACAAGAGGCCTTGTCTTGGAACGCAGTATCATCATTTGAGAGCAAACGTTTACGAAGAACTGGATAAGATACCCAAAATGATCAAATAACCCCTGGCAGTAATGCGGTCTTGAGGAGTAACCACTGGGCCAATGGGATACCACGATATGTCTGCCCATATCATCGGCGAACCACCGCCATTTTTAACTGTTGAGACATAAAATTGACCTGAATTGGAAAGAGTGTGAAACAGGACTCATCCCACGAAATGACTTTGTTCCGTTGCTTCACAGACCAAGTTTTATGGCCTCGGTACCACGTTTTCCTGTCACAGGCATTTCCATCAGTGATGAGTGGTTTTGGAATTCCAGCATGCCCTGCAGTTCATCGCTTATGGAGCTCGCGTCACTCTGGTTTGGCGCTGACAGGATCTGCGAGTGCGACATTCAGTTCTACAGTGATTTTTGCAGGTGTCGTCCTCATATGTTTCCTCGTAATCCTCTTCAATGATTGTCTGTCAGAATCACAGAAGACAACTTTAGTCCGTGTTATGACTTAGCGGGACGTTTCTCCTCTTTTGTGTATACGGTATAAATCTTCCATGTACCGAGCGAGGTGGCGCGGTGGTTAGCACACTGGACTCGCATTCGGGAGGACGACGGTTCAATCCAGCGTCCGGCCATCCTGATTTAGGTTTCCGTGATTTCCCTAAATCGCTTCAGGCAAATGCCGGAATGGTTCCTTTGAAAGGGCACGGCCGATTTCCTTCCCCGTCCTTCCCTAATCCGATGAGACCCATGTCCTCGCAGTTTGGTCTCTTCCCCCAAAACAACCCAACGCAAATCTTCGATACGGTTCCTTTTGGAACACCAAACTCGTCGGCTACCTTGTTTACAGGATCACCCAGCATATGAACACCAACGATATGCCGACGTTCGCTTTCACTTAGCTCCGACATAATGCGCTCACAACTACACGTAACAGTGTTCTGGGAACGCCTAACACTTGTAACTGTATTGAGGACATTACAGATGTGCCGTTACTGGTCAAATTAAACAGCGCAACAATACAACAGTGAGACCTGCTTGCTTGCCTATGATCTGATTTATGATCAGACATGAACTTCTCGCCGTGTTCCCAATTTTTTTCCCAACCCTTGTACGAAGAAGCATGCCATGCAGCTGATTAAAAGTAATTTTAAAACACGTAGATGTTGCGATTTATCAGTTCCTGAGAGCTCTATGTGGTCGTCCTGTTCGCTTTTGTGGTTGCTGGAATTGGTAGCATTTATCTGGGACGTGGGGTTTTTGAGCCTACAGATAATGGGTCAGTCTTCCTGTAACTTACCTAAATGAATTGGGGCTGAGACCTACGTGACTGGCTTAAGGTCTTGTGGGTTTACCACGGCTGCTGATGTTTTCCAACGTCCTCTGACTGAAATTGTTTTAAAGGGCGTGGAAGGCAGCAGCATTATTGGGAACAGTGCCGTTAATCGTAGCAAGAAACGGCCAATTAAACAGTCTGTATTCAGCCCGTGGGGCGGACTGGCATAGAGGCCTATATGTATAGCTATTTTCTGGAGTGTTTGGGTATCCTTGAGAAACTAGAATGCAAGTACTCCCTGGGGCGACGGTGGCGTCTTCAAGTGCAAATCAGGAGCTATTGGGCAGTCATTAAGGGCGAAGGCAGGAAATCGCGGCCCATTTGGGGGGGGGGGGGGGGGGGGGATGAACTTCAGTGGTCAGTAAACTTATTCCTCCTGCCCAGAAAGTTTTGAGCAGTTTCGCAGTGCGTCACCGGGACCGTTGAATTCAAACAGAGATTTGCCGGTTTCTTGGTGACTAGTACAGTCTTGTGAGCGTCCACGTACTCGTTAGGGTGGATTGTGGAGCCGTTTCTTAGTTTTGGATGGTCTTTAATGGATGAGGCAGACTTGACGAGTTTGAATAAAAGACATTAAATTCTATCAATTAATGAATTTAAATTAGACGTACTAAGTCGTTCGAAACCTGCTAGTGGACTATTTTCACTGCTAGCTTTTGGTCATCAAGGGAAGGTGATGGTGTAAGGTTCCTGGTTACCACTGTTTGTGCCAATGACTCCAACTCAATTCAGAATCACTCGGCAGTGTCTGATGAAGTGAGGGTATGTGACGCCGTCGATGATGATCCGTCCGTCGGAGGGAACGTTAAGGTCACCGGTCTCCCAACTGCTGTTCGGCACTCGGTTTAACCGTCTCTTCTTTTCGCCACCACAACACAAAACCCGACGCTACACTGTGCTAGAAGCCATCACAGTCGTCCACACGACGAAGATACACGCTTGTTACAACATAATAGGTCGGAGGAATGCAGTAGTGAGCGACCTCCAGTATAACCTCGGAATAAGCGGCTACCCTACACCCATTCCCTGAGTATAGAACAGCTTTAAATTTTCTCTGTCGGCTGTCAACAATTACCAGCTTTTCATTTAAAATTATGGAGTTGTTCTGTCAGGAATCAGTTAACATTTTTCAAGTGGAAACTTGTGGCAAGGTGTCTACGTGTGTGTCCTCCTTATTGAGATTAGGTTGCATTCCTGTTTTCCTGAGGGAGGACATTGTCGGTAGCTGTTCAGCACGGTGTAGCGTGTTTTTGCGTTGCTCGTTTTCCAGTTTCATGGCCTGATTTGGGATTATTAAGTTGCTGCAGGACACAAATTTTCTGATATATGAGTAGTAACGTTTTTAGCTTCTGTCTCGCGGATCAACGTGAGGCTGGCGACCCTACTTTAGTCATCTACATATACATCTACATCATATTCCCCATGCCACCACCATTGGAAGAGTGATTGTCGTAAGCCTCTGTATTTGCTATAATATCTTGAATTTTCACGTCGCGAGATGTTGGTGTGTGGGGGGGGGGGGGGGGGGGGGACAGAGTAATATGTTCCCCGAAATTGTTTTCGCAAAATTTCAGTAGTAAGCCTCTCTGTGATGCACAACGTTAAAGTCTGCCACTGGAGTTTGTTTAGCATATCTGTAACGCTCTCGCGCCGACTAAACGATCCAGTGTTGAAATGCGGTGCTCTTCTTTGGATCTCCTCTATCAGTCCTATCTAGTAAGAATCCCATGTTGATGAACAATAATGAAGAATCGCTAGAACAAGCTAACACGTAAAACTACCGACGTTTCGATCACTGTTACAAGTGACCTTCTTCAGGGTCACTTTCAGTATTACATATTGACAATGCGGTCACCAATCCAGAAAAATTTTATTGACTGTGACAACGACCACGGAAGCCTACTTTTATACGTATTTAACCAACCTGCATGACCAGGAAGTCTACGAAACATCAGGCAGCTGGAAACGCTGCGGCTAAGAAGATGTAAACTGCTGAATGATACTGCCTTTTTGAAGAGGTGCACGGACACTGGCGTAGTGTCAGAATTCTTACGGCTGACGTCCCATATAAAATCGAACAAGGTGAAGAATACCTGTGTACAAGCCAGCAAAGCTTTGTTACAGGTGAGGATCCGCCACATTCGAGCAAGTGTTGACACAAACAACAGGAAACTTTGTAAACTGCACCTCTTCCTTGGTGGAAGTCTGGACGTGGATGACTGGGAGAAGATCGGTATGTTAACCTTTCAACAGGCTATAAGATCGAGCGATAGTACCGACACCCATCAAATGAGGAAGTTCGGCAAACTGCAGCAGGAAACCAGCGAGGAAGGGCTGATGCTGAGCACTCGACGGACGGTGGTTAACCTTTCCAGCCACATCTTAAGCGATGCAGCCACACAAATTCTGGATAAAAGGATGACTTTCGCAGTTTCACAAAACTAGTTCCGAAAGAAGGCATCAACGAATCTGTCGAGGTTTCGATTCGTCATTTACCACAAGCTGGGGCGGAGAAGGTTAGACAATAAACGGTACGGGTCCTGCCCTATGCATTACATATCTACTTCAATCTACCCTCGATTTGTTGGCGAAAATACATGTTCAAAGCTGGTGGTAGACAGAAAACATCGTCCGAAATTGTACTAAATGCTGTCTCTGTGATTATTTTGCGATTATTCTTAGTACTTTGGTTTGTGTGGTTTTGAGCCTCGCTACAATGACCTTGTGTTCACTAATCCCTGTATTCGTCATGACGCTCTCTATTCGATCAGGATTATTTCTGGCTGAGAGGTCAAGCGTGTATTCGCAACCGTTTATAATTCGTGTGGGCTCATGAACTAATTGTTCAAAGTAAAACAGCAGATAAAAATTCGTTTGATGCCTTCCTAAGATAGAGTCTCCATTCCTTCCGAGCTAACTATGTAAGTGTAGACCAGATACGGTTCAAATTCAAAGATACAGTATCGACAGCAATAGATAGATTCATACCGCATAAGTTAACAAGAGACGGGACTGACCCACCATGGCACACAAAACACGTCAGAACACTGTTGCAGCGGCAACGAAAAAAGTAAGCCAAATTCAGAAGAACGCCAAATCCCAAAGACTGGCTATGTTTCACGGAAACTCGACATTTAGTGCGGACGTCAATGCGAGATGCTTTTAATAGTTCCCGCAATGAAACATTGTCTCAAAGTATGGTAGAAAACCCAAAGAGATTCTGGTCGCATGTAAAGTACAGCAGTGGCAAAAGACGGTCAATAGCGATAGCGATGGAAATTTTACCCATATGGTGCCACTAAATCGGAGTTATTAAATACAGTTTTTTGTAGTTCCTTCACGAAATAAGACGAAGTAAACATTCCAGAACTCGATACCAGAACAGCTGTTAGCATGAGTGACCTAAAATTAGATATCTTAGGTATTACGAAAAAACTCAAATCACTTAAGAAAGGCAAGTCTTCCGGTGCAGATGGTATACCAATCAGATTCTTTTCAGACACAATAGCGCCTTTCTTAGCAATCATATACAGCCGCTCACTTGACGAAAAGTCTGTTCCTAAAGACTGGTAAGTAGCACAGGTCACACCAATATTCAAAAAAAGTAATAGAAGTAATCCATTGAATTACAGACCCATATCACCGACCTCAATTTGCAGCAGGATTTTGAAGCATATACTGTACTCGAACATTATGAAACACCTTGAAGAAAATGACTTATTGATACGTAAACAACACGGATTCAAAAAATATTGTGGAACACAGCAAGCTCTTTATTCCCATGAAATAATGAGTGCTGTCGACAAGGGATCTCAGATCGATTCCATGTTCCTAGATTTCTAGAAGGCATTTGATACCGTTCCTCGCAAGCGACTGTTAATCAAATTGCGTGCATATGGAGTATCGTCTCAGTTGTGTGACTGGATTCGTAATTTTCTCTCAGAAAGGTCACAGTTCGTAGTGATAGGCTGTAAATCATCGAGTAGAACAGAAGTGATATCTGGCGTTCCGCAAGGTGGTGTCATAGGCCCTCTGCTGTTCCTGATTAACATAAATGATCTAGGTGATAATCTGAGCTGTCTCCTTAGATTGTTTGCAGATGACGCTGTAATTTACCGTCTAGTAAAAACATCAGATAATCAACTCCAAATACAAAATGATCTAGAGAGAATTTCTGTATGGTGCGAAAAGTGGCAAATGGCACTAAACAAAGAAAAGTGTGCAAAAAGAAATCTGAGAAATTTTGGATATACGGTAAATCACACAAATCTAAGGGCTGTCAATTCGACTAAATACCTAGGAATTACAATTACGAGCAACTTAAATTGGCAAGACCACATAGATAATATTGTGGGGAAGGCGAAACAAAGACTACGCTTTGTTGGCAGAACACTTAGAAGATGTGACAAACCCACTAAAGAGACAGCCTACATTACACCTGTCCGTCCTCTGCTGGATTATTGCTGTGCAGTGTTGGATCTTTACCAGGTAGGATTGACGGAAGACATAAAAAAACTTCAAAGAAGGGCAGTTCATTTCGTGTTATCGCACAACAGGGGTGATATGATATGATACGCGAGTTTCCTTTTTCCCGCGCGCCATTCGAGAGTGGAGTGGTAGAGAAGTAGTATGAAAGTGGATCGATGAACCCCCTGCCAGGCACTTAACTGTGAATTGCAGAGTAATCATGTAGTTGTAGATGTAGAACAAAATATCAGCATGGAGGAACGTCATGATATCGCGGAACTGAAGACCAGCTCTCATTTAGCAATAACACGAGCAGACAAGGGAAATGCGACCGTTGTGTTGAAACGGAAGATCATAACAAACGAAAAAATGGAGGATCTTCTGAGTAAACCTAATTATTATAAACTTAAGGGAGATCCGACAGCCAAGACAATCATATCGACGTAAGCACTGCTAAAGCAAACCAGAACGGATTTTGACAAGGGCAGAAGACTCATTGTACAAGTTCCACAGGCACCAAGGATATATGGTGTGGCGAAGGTCCATAAAGAGGCCTTTGTTATATGACAGATAGGGAGTGCCATTAATTCACCGTCGTACAGTCTAGCAAAGGGGCCCGTTCCAAATATCCGACATTTGGCGACCCACACAAATTCGTACGTTAACGACTCCACCCATTTTTTAGAACTGTTAAAAGAAAAATGTATCCTGGCCACCGAACTGATGGTTAGCTTCGACGTGAAGTTTTTATTCACGAATGTATCGGTACAAGACACCATGAACATCTCAGAGGAACTCGTAGCACCCGATATCTGCGAGCTAGTGCGCCACTGTTCAACGACCACGTACTTCAGGTGGAAAGGGAAATTCTACGAACAGACAGATGGTGTAGCTATGGACTCCCCTCTCGCGCCTATTGCAGCAGACTTCTTCATGAAAGCATTTGAAGAAAGAGTACTCCAGTCCGCACCATTACGCCTAGAATGTTGGCTCTGATATGTTGATGATACCTTCATTCTCTGGCCACATGGCGAGGAATAACTAAGAAATTTCCACCAACATCTCAACCAGCAGCACAGCAGTATCCTATTCACTACGGAGACAGAAAAGAATGAGGTGGTGTCTTCCCTCGACTTGGAAGTTTAGAGAAAGCTTGATGGTAAACTTGGACATAGAGTATATGGGAAGCCAGCAAGTACTGACAGATACCTACATGCCTCCTCTCATCATCCGCCATGCACACTTTAACGGACGGGGCTCACAGCATCAGCGATAAGGAACATCTAAAAAAAATGGTTCAAATGGCTCTGAGCACTATGGGACTTAACATCTGAGGTAATCAGTCCCCTAGAACTTAGAACTACTTAAACCTAACTAACCTAAGGACATCACACACATCCATGCCCGAGGCAGGATTCGAACCTGCGACCGTAGCGGTCGCGCGGTTCCAGACTGAAGCGCCTTTAACCGCGTGGTCACACCGGTAGGCGAACATCTAAGGGATGAACTACTAACCCTCGAGTTATGGTGCCAGTGGTTATGGGATGAAACCAGTAGATAAAACTATGGCGACAAAGAATGGAGGCTACAGAGTAGAACAGAAGGAGGCACAAAATATCGCTCTATTGCCATACGTTCCAGGGTGGGCAAAATTCTCCACCGAGCAGGCGTCAAGCCGATTTTCCGAAGCAGCAACAGAATAAAAGATGTTCTTCGTACGACGAAAGATGCAGCTGAGAAACTACATGCTGCTGCTATTTACGAAATCAGGTGCGAATGTGGATTAGGGTACGTAGGCGAGACGAGGCGACCCATCAGCACACATATAACTGAATACGAAAGGAATATCCAGCTAAAACAACAACCAAGTCACCGGTGGCGAAACACTAGGATGAGTGCGGCAAACATTGATTTTGGTGAAGCTCGCGTAGTAGCGAAACAACCTCTTACTTTCAGGGGGACGATTAGAGAGGCAATAGAAACAGGCAAGCGAACCGCCAAAGTGAACAGAGAAGGCGGGTACCAACTTCCGACATCTTGACTGCCAGCAATAGCAGCGTCATGGAACGACAACTCACGTGAAGCATTACACCCAGGAGCGGGGGAGACTGCAGCGGCCTCAAGTACGAGTACGTAGAATACTGGCGCGCCTCAGATGGCGCTAGAAAGCAGGAAAACAACGCCGCGTCAAAAATGCCGCCTGGTTCTTTATTCACCGATTTCCACCAGTCACAAGCAGTAACGCAAACACCAATAAAAACATCGGATTTACACTAACGAAAAGAAATAATAAAAACACCAGTAAAGGACTTCTAACATCCCTGTCCTTCATTCTTAACAGCCTATCAGAATTAGATAACAGCCACGTCTGCAGGTACATAAGAAACTATTGTGACATTCAGCACTCTTCCCCCAAGATTCGTGGTTGTATGGCTGGGGTCGTCCTCCACTCCGTTGGTAGCAGTGACCTCCCAGTCCTTCTCACCAACTCCTTCGCCCATTGGCCCCCTCCTGCCCCCCACCCTCTTGCCCATCCGAAGTTCGTCCATGACTACACCCGCGCCGACTTGGATGCCTACCGGAAACCCTTTGCCTCACAGGTCGAAATCCACCTAGTAAGCTTTCAACATTCCACAGACATCACTCCTCCTTCATCCTTCCTAAAGATGACCATCCCTGATGCCGTGGAGGCCCACATTCCTGAAATGTATCCACTCTCAGCGCCCTACTCTTCCTCCACAGGCCGTCTTTCTTCGTGAATCTCACAGGTTCTACAGCTCCTTTGTCAGTAACCGTGACTGGGATACAGTCCTCCGCCAACGGCAATTACAACGACACATCCGAAACCTCTTAACAGCAAAGAAACGCCGGGACTGGCGCCAGACAAGTACACCCCTCAACTCCAACCTCCCTGTCAACTCTTCAAAGTACTGGTCTACTTTCCACCGCCTCACTGGTAGCCATCCCACACTGCATTATCCCCCTCCCCACGACAACCGCCCCTTCCCTGACGACCTCAGTAATGGTAACCATTTTGCTTTCCTCCTCTCCAAGGTCTTCTCCATTACTGAAGACCCACACTTTGATTACTCTCTTTTCCCCATGGTCCTTGAACGATCCAACATATCTGTCCCACCACTTGCCCCCAGTTGCCAGTACTTGGTTCAGTTACCCCCCTCAGACTGCCCATGACATCAAGTTTATACTCGATTCCCAATGCATCACTACCCCTTGTCATGATGGTGTCACCGACTGCCACCTCAGGGAATTTCCCCCCTCCTTCCTGACTGTCCTTGGTATCCTAATAACATTCTCATTTCCACTGGCTTTCACCCTGTCTGTGGAAAACTTCCTATGTCTTGCTGTTCCCTAAAACGAACAAGCCCCCCTGTGACACCTCTTCCTATTGTCCCATCTACTTCAACTCCATGTTCAGTAAGGTCTTTGAGTTCTTCCTCTCCTGCCATATTCACCATCACCATAACCAGCACCACTTCCTTCCCCTTACCCTCCTCTTCAGCTGACGAACACCTCCTTAACCTTACCAATCTTCTTTCCCTCCAACTCGGGTCGCTCTAATATTTTTTGATTTTCCTTGACTTTCAGAACACCTACGACCATGTCTGGCATCCCAGGCTCCTCATTAAACTCCAGATCTACGTTCTTCCCATCAATTTCGTCCATCTAAATGCTTCCTTCCTCTCCCATCACATCTCCTATGTCACTATCCACAATACCCACTCCCGTACTTCCTCTCTCCCTGCCATCGTGCCCCAAGGTTTTGTCCGTTCCCCTCTCCTCTGTCTCCTATATACTGTCAATTTGCCCAAACCTCCCTTGCCTGTACATATCCTCCAATTTCCTGATGACACCGGCTTCCTGGCCCTTTATCTTACCTTTCAATGGTCGCAACGAAACCTTCAAACCCTCTTCGAGCAGTTCACCACCTGGTACAACCAGTGGCTCCTTCACATCAACCCTTTCAAAACCCAGTCAGATGTTGTAGCACCCACTCCTTCTGAATCGACGATTTTTACCTCACAATTTATGGTCGTCCTATCCTCTTCACTCCTACCATAAAATACATTGGTCTTACCCTAGACTGTCACCTCGCCTGGACTTCCCATCTCCTTACAATCCAACACAAATCCCACAATTGATTCTGCCTCCTGAAACTCCTGTCTGGCCGGACATGAGGACTGCATCCTTCCACCATCCTTCACAAATCGTTGATCCACCCCATCCCCTGTTATGCTAGCATTCCACTCCACCCAGATTCTACAAAGCCTTCCAAATCCTTGAACATCATGCACTCCATCTCGCCTTCTGTATCTCGTCCTCTGTATCCACCTCATGTCGCACACACAGATCTTCTATTACATCATCGCCTTTCAACATCTTCTCCTTCTCCTCAAACACATCTGCACCCTGTACATCATCCGCCGCCCCAATCCCCTGGCGTTTTCTGCCCCTCTAAGCCCAGCCCCTTCTGCCCCTTTTATCATGGTGTTCTGCCCTCTCTCCATCTCCACACCCTCCATCTCCTTACCCAACGCAACTTCCAGCACCTACCCCTCCTGGATGATTAGTTTTGCCTTGACAGCTACCCCTCCTATCAACTCTAACCTCCCCCCCTAGTTCTCTTCAGGGCTCCCTCTCCTCTCTTTTCCCCTTCCCCTGAGAGGTGTTTTACTCCCTCCTCGACCCCCTCTCCTTCCAGCGCACCCTTTCTGCATCTCTGCGCTCCCTCCTGACTTGCCTTCCCTATCCATCTCTTACCCTGCCCGTCTCCTGCCCCTTGGTGCACCACTCGACATCCTTTCTTTTCATCCCACAGGTCACTCCTGCCAGGTTTTACTATTCGTCATGTGTGCTCCGTCTCGTGCAACGGTTTTTAAAGTGTCGTGGTTCAGGTGTTTAGAACTGTGACCAACTTTTAAATTGTGCATGTGAATTCAGTGTATTTTTGTGCTATGCACATCACCAACTGTATTTTTTATCTTTATGTGGTACAGTAAACATCTAGTAAGTGTATATTTTAACTCCCATTGTCTCCCCTTATTTCTGTTCTTACGTCCCCATTTTTATCGCCTTTTATGTATATCACTCGATCTTTTTATTTGTACTGTCACTCGGCTGAAGTGCAGAACGGTGGACTGTGCCACTGGCAGCCCTCCCCTGCCTATATGTAGCCAGGGAATGAAATTACAAGAAAGGAAAGAAATCATTTACCAGTAAACGAAAACACGCTGAAGAAACGTCGGTAGTTTTACATATTGACAATGTAGTCACAAACCCAGAAAAACTTTACTGGCTGCGACGATGGCTGCGGAAGCTTACCCCTACACATACACATTTACACACACCCACCCACCCACCCACCCACCCACCCTCCCACACACACACACACACAAGCGCGCGAGCGACTGTCATTATTTATTCCAACGATAGTGCTGTACCAGTACAATGCATCGAATAGAACACAGTCATTTAGGGTATGTAGTTTCTCAAAACAATAAGTTATCAGAAATATTAAATACGATATCAAGGCTATCGCAAAAATTACTTAAAAATAAACCTGTTAAGATAAGTTGCATCAGTGCATTAATGATGTGACTAAAATTGTTAATATAGGTTACATCAGTGCATAAAACGATTTTCATCATTCTTTAGTTGCAGGTACTGAGAACGTACAACAAATACGAGTATAAGAGAGTGCCGACGGCTCAACCCGGTGATGTCTGGGCGCTGTCTTCAGGAGCCCAATCCAGGAATTGCACCTTCATAAATTGTTAAGTAAACTGTCTCAGCGATCAATATAGCGGCTGCGAGACTATACTTTTGTTTACAACCTTTGGTCTTGTTCCAGTTTTTATTGCCAAGTAATGCTTCATATGTCTCGGTACATATGTAATCTTTCATCAAACTGCAGTGATTCATCAATTATTTCACACACGTTGTGACGCAACTTCTGTGATTAACCACCAATGAATCAAGAAATATATCAACTGATACACAAAACGTAAATAACGTACACATTTTTCTAAGAATCGAATGTAAATTGACGACTATATATAAATTCTCTGTTCATTATTCATACCTTTAGCTACAGAAACAATAATAAAGCTGCAAGTGACAGTTGTGAAGCCTTGTTCGTTAATACACAACCTATAACACGGTGTCGAAACCCAGGATCCTGTGTTACGGTGGCGTGGGACTGCAGCTGCAAGACGGAAAACTAGTGCCGAGTGCGACACGTAGCCAGATAGAGGTAAGGGCGGAGACGGCTATAGCAGAGCAGCTTGCTGTTACATTACATTGGCACAGATGATAAATAGGGCGCTTTAGTGTTCTGGCAAATGCATACTGAATGAACTTCGCAATTCAAACTGTTCAAATGTGTGCGAATTCCTAAGTGACCAGACTGCTGAGGTCATCGGTCCCTAGGATTACACACTGCTTAAACTAACTTATGCTAAAATCAACACACACACCCATGCCCGAGGGAGGACTCGAACATCCGACTGGAGGGGCCGCGCAATCCGTGAAATGGCGCCTATAATAGCGCGGCCACCCCGCGTGACGATCTTCACAATTACTGTGAAGTTCATACATAGGCAAAGCCCACTGTGTCTTTCTTACTGTGGAATCTACATCTACATCAACGTATGTACTGCGCAAGCCACCGTACGGTACGTAGCGGAGGGTAACCTGTACCACTACTAATGATTTCCTTTCCTGTTCCACTCGCAAAAAGAGTGAGGGAAAAGCTGCTACCTATATACCTCCGTACGAGCCCCCATTTTTCAGTCTTCTTGGTCCTGACGCAAAATGTACGTTGGAGGCAGTAGAATCGTTCTGCAGTCCTCTTCCAGTGCCGTTCTCTAAATTTTCTCAGTGGTGTTCCTAGGAGAGAACGTCATCGGGCTCTAGGTAAGAGCGCCAACGGCTTAACTTGGTAGTGTCTGGGCATTGTTTTCGGGAGACAAGCACAGGATAATATCGATAACAGAAGCAGCGTGGGTTTAAACAATGAACCATGTGCCAAGTCGCGCAATACTTGTCTAGTTATACAGTCTTTGAATGATCGCTTTAACGGTAATCCGAGATAGCGCCATCTGTTGACGGTAATTTGGGACTACACTATTTGAATGTTCGTGTGCGGCAGTATTTCTACACACGACAGCAGAGAAAGATAAAAAAGGTCTGTGAAATTTCAAAAGGAAATGAGACTGAAAGGACTATGCTAAGACTGTTCAGTACGGATGACTACATTACCCACCTATCCCCAACCCACTATACTAGATGATATCTGAAGAGATACTAGTTACAGACTTAATAAAGAAAGGGAACTCCAACTCAGAAACTAGCATGAAGCCCAGCGTCCTGAGACACAGCCTGTCAAATACCGAGTTGGAGATACTATCCTCTTACAGCAAGACATAAAGCCGATTTGAAAGAAAGCACACTTAATTGAGACGAGACTAGGAGATGAGGTACTGAGTGATGTATCTGAAGCATGGAGTCTACTTATTAGTCGATAGGACTTACATTATTTCTGAAGTGAATAATTAGAAGTTAAACGTAGGTGGATGTATCCTGTTCATTGGGAAAATGCAAGTACATTCTACAGAAGTTGGAAAAACCCAAGGACAAGATACATCTTGTTTTTCACTGTGAGTCAGCGTTCGCCTGTTCGCGACAAATCTCAGCTATTCTGAGGCAGCTTTCCCAATCCCCTACCGTCTCGACCTTTTGTACTCATACCATATGTTAGCCGCATGTAGAGTAGAGTATTGTGCTATTTGAAGAGTCTACTATCGACATGTCTTCCACTGAAAGTGAAGATGCCGACAAGACGACAGTTAACAATCTGAGCATATGATTGTGCTGCAAAAAATTCAAAGTACCTAACGTAGTGTCAAAAAAGAAGAATGCAGGGAATACTATTGCACAGCAATACTCCCGCGGATTTAGCAAACATTACACTGGTAGACAGCTTGATAAACTGTGCACGGATATGAAGAATAAAATAAAAAAGAAAATCTATATGAAGGGAACGGGAAATAAACCGATAAACCTTAAATCTGGGAAAAGAATTTGCTGGTATTCCACGCATAGAAAAATAATCCTTTTTTAGATACGTTGCAGGAGCTATTTTGGTTAGTGTCAAGCACCTATCAAACGCTACTAAAGATTGCGATAGAAATGATTAGAGGGAAGTATCATACCCTAGTATGTACCCAGTTGTTGCTCGACCGACAACAAAACCGGTTACCTCAATATACCGGGTGATCAAAAAGTCAGTATAAATTAGAAATTTTAATAAACCACGGAATAATGTAGATAGGTAAAAATTGACAGACATGCTTGGAATGATATGGGGTTTTATTAGAAGCAAAAAAACAAAAAACAAAGTGTTGCTAGACGCGTGAAAGATCTCTTGCGCGCGTCGTTTGGTGATGATCGTGTGCTCAGCCGCCACTTTCGTCATGCTTGGCCTCCCAAGTCCCCAGACCTCAGTCTGTGCGATTATTGGCCTTGGGGTTACCTGAAGTCGCAAGTGTATCGTGATTGACCGACATCTCTAGGGGTGCTGAAAATCAACATCCGATGCCAATGCCTCACCGTAATTCCGGACATGCTTTACAGTGCTGTTCACAACATTATTCCGCGAGTACAGCTATTGTTGAGGAATGATGGTGGACATATTGAGCATTTCCTGTAAAGAACATCATCTTTGCTTTGTTATTCTAATTATTGCTATTCTGATCTGATGAAGCGCCATCTGTCGGACATTTTTTTAACGTTTGTATTTATTTGGTTCTAATAAAACCCCATGTCATTCCAAGCAAGTGTGTCAATTTCTACCTCTCTATCTACATCATCACGTGATTTACTCAGTTTTCAAATTTATACTGACTTTTTGATCACCCTGCACATTCGACCTGGAGAGAAATTCCTTATAGCAAATTGAACTGAGGAAACGAAAGACTTGTCTTCATCGACATAATCTTCAAATAGAAAACAGAAAGAAAAAGCTATAAAATTAGCAGAGGAGATATCTACTCGAACGGATTATAAGATATGAAACATAAGTGTTTTATTGCAAACGCTTCGCATTGCTGTATCCTTTCCGTTCTATTCCTTTATTCCCCAATATAAATAAATAAAATTAATTTGGATATTTCTCATGTGCTCTTATAATTATGTGATTTTAAATTATTGTTACAGTACTTATACATCGCTTATTGCATCTCAACATCACACAATTAAACCAAGAGGAAAAAACCTAAATAAATCCGAACATTTGCTGTCGCTTGTGTTAAGAACGAAATTTGTTTCCATTGCTTTCCACTTGTCTGACAGGAGGCTTGTGTTCATCATAAGTCTCACTTTCGTGTTCGTCTTCTTTTTCTTCTACTTCTTCACCTCCTTATTCTGCGTCTTTCCTCTCCTTCAAATGATATTGGAAGCGATCTTTCAGGTACATACAGTTGCTGTGCAGTGCTGCGCACCTTACTACCGCTCTTTTCTGGTATGTGTCAAATTTAATCGTCGCTAATCAGCGTTTCATACTGGCTTCAATGGAGTGTCTAACCATGGAGAGGTTATCATACACTAAATCATCAAAAAGGAAGCATGCCTGTTGTGTACTGAAATTATATTTCCAATTGGTGTATGTCTCCACATTCCAGCGTCAAGGACGCTTCCATACCATTCAGCACTTACGCCAGTAAATTTATCACCAGCGTACGGTGAACTGTACAATAATACGGACTTAGTCCTTGCGATCTATGTATTCATCGCCGTGTAATGCTCGTCTTCTGCTTTCTGTTTGGGTACAACCCAAATCCCGTATAAAAGTTGACAGTAGAAATGTTTTTCGCCATTCTGACTTAGCCGCATTAATTTTCATCATTGGAAACGGGAAATGAATCGAGTTGTAAGCATTTAAAACTATCTGAGCCATCACACCGTTCACTTTTTTACATACTGTTGTCCAGTCAACCCTAAAATCCTCTGCCACATCAGTCTGGAATGCATACATCGAAAAAGTATCTCCATCCGTTTTCGGAAAATCAAGGTTCTCCGCGTGTTTAATCACATCCTAGCATAAATCCAGAAATTGGAAAGTCTGTATTTTCAGATTCAAATCGTAACACTTCTTTACATCAATTAACATCCCTCTGAAACTGGTAACGTTTCTCGTGTCTGACCGGCAGCAACACCGCCATGGCGCGAAGAGTGCCCCAGTACTCTCTAACGAGTAATCTAGAAATATCTCAGTGTGAAAACTAGATTCTAATCTTGACTCACAGCTTATATCTGGCCCACCAGAATAAGAGAAGATACATCTTGGCATATTAGAATCTACAACGATTATTCACAAACAACTTAGATACAACTCGTTTTTATTCATATCAGTCAACAGACAGCTGACGGAGGAAATGATCTGTGCAACTACTTATTCCGCTTCAGATGGACCAGGGTGGAGGGGATGCTATAAACAGATTCTATTTTCAGATATGTAACGTAATATCTTTGATTGTAGAAGTAATAATATAGCTATAACAATATACATGTGGTGACGTATGCACGAATCCACGATGTATGACAAAGATACATACGTATTCTAATTAGACTACTTCAAAGTGTCTGTTACTTCCATAGCTTACTTTGTTATAAGAATACGACGAGGGCTATTCGAAAAGTGATTTGACTGGCGCGAAGTCGAAACCACAGTGAAAATCCGATGAGGCTTTGCACAGATGTGTTGGGCAGTGTCTCTTTTATGGCTGTCGATCGCGTCTCGTCGTTCTTTTCAGTTCTGAGCGCATGGTGAGCACTTAAAAATGCTTACATAAATATTGTCTACCGCTAAGTATGAGGGCCTCCTGAGAGGTTTCGCCTTATGACATTCAGCCCACATAACGTGACTGTTAGGCGTTTCCTTCTATGTGCCAGTCCTCGGCGCCACATTGAAAGGGTAATGAGGAAACTCCTGCAGCGTTTGCAATGCGAACTGTTTGATGAACCACAAAACAGCCGGTAATTGGCTTCCCTTTAGTTTCATCTCTGCTCACGTGAACCACTGGCTATGAAGACCAGATTCTCGCACAGACAACAAACTGTAGAACAGCGTAGAGAATTACCGGAAAGCACAACCGACTGCATTCTGTCACGAGGATACTGGAAAGTTGGTAGAACGCTACGACTAATGTCTAATTCTAAGCGGTGACTCTGTAGAGAAGTAGGGGGAATGTGTAGCTAACTGTTGGAAAATAAATTCAAATTGGTTACCATTTCACGACCGCTCGGGTCTTACTTTCCGAATAGCCCTCGTATAACCAGGTGCATGCAATATTTATTTTGTCTTTCTTAATATATCTCAAGATCAATACGAATTTGTCGCCAGTGTCTGCTCTAAGACAGGAGTTATTTTAAGAGAACTTAATACATCATCTAGAAGGAAACTTTGGTCGCAGAAGAAGTACTACAAGTCACAAACAGAAAAAGAAAATATAGCAATCTTCGTGGAGAGCTAGAAACAGAGCAATGTAAGTCACTCAGACATAAAGTAAAATTTCGAAACTTACCGACAATGAGTGCCTTATCGCGCCAAACGAATGAAAACTACACATGCAGATAACATCACATTTCGAGTCATGAATGTGCCTTCAGTCACTCAGGAAAAACGTAAGATTTATGAAACCCACTTGAACTGAATGACACGACTACATGTGTGATCAAAAGTATCCGGTCACCTGGATGAAAATAACTTTTGAGTTTGTGGCGCCCGCCATCGGTAATGCTGGAATTCAATAGGGTGTTGGTCTACCCTTTGCCTTGATGACAGCTTCCACTCTCACAGGCATACGTTCAGTCAGGTGCTGGAAGGTTTCTTGGGAAATGGCACCCCATTCTTCACGGAGTGCTGCACTGAGGAGAGGAATCGATGTCGGTCGGTGAGATCTGGCACGAAGTCGGCGTTCCAAAATATCCCGAAGGTGTTCTGTAGGATTCAGGTAAGGTTTCTGTGCAGGCCAGTCCACTACAGGGATGCAGTGTGTTTGCACTAGGAAGGCCTGAAGACAGTCGAAAGTATGACACTTGACAATAACGCTGGAGGTAAGCCTTCAAAACTGTCTTGGTTTCTGGCTTCAGCTACAGAATCTCCTAATATTTGCGATGTAATATAATAGAGGGTTATCAGATTACGATTTTTACTTCAGTGAGTGAAGTAGAAAAGTTTGTTTCTTGTTAAAAGAGGAATATTTCCGTAAATATGGAAAAAGACAGTATTTAGTAATGGGAATAACAGCTGCTAGTAAATAATTTGATTTGGAAGTTGTAGAATTTCAACTGGCAAATTAAGCGTGAGGGATAGTTGTACTGTGAATGCGTTTTTCTGCAAACCTTTCAATGAGGCTCTTTAGTTATTACAACTGGAAAGTCACTCAAGGCTTTGGTTCTGAGTATAAGTGATAATCATCACCGATAGTCATTGGCGTTTAAGACACAGTAGGACACAATCTGACGGTAGCCATCACAGAAGCAATACTTACGGTCCGAATATCACATCTCAACGTGAACAATTAATGACTGAATGCCATATCGACCACTCAAGCCAATAATGAAATATAGCATTCCTACGTAATTCCACCTGTCAGTGTCCCATTTGTTTCCAAGTAGTAACTAATATTCAAGACAATGACCCCAAAGAAACTATTGATAGCATGAGTTTACTCTTTTCTTTGGAATCATACTGTAGTAGCAGTGTAAACTGCGATTAGTTGTGCTGTGGTTCACCATAGATCAGTTTTGTTGAAATAATAATTATAATCAATTAGTTTACGTACATTTCTGCAGGTGGAACGTCGTATCCTTTTACTTGATATTGATTGCAACACTTAAAACGTTTTTATCATTAATGAAATGTAAACTTAATAAATTAATCGAAACAGAAGCACCACTACAAAAATTAGCTTCCCATAATCGGACTAACAACAAATCCATCATTACCGAAAAGATAGCAAATACTCAGTAATCACTTTTACCAAAAAATGAAAAGAAGAAACACATAGAATTCTCCACTTAAATCAATTAATGATTCCCCAACACATATCTGCATTCTATGTTTTGCATTGAATGCTCTACGAATTTGTTGCGGGGAGAATCAATTCTATTTAAACATGCTCTTCAGGTATGTGAGGTCTTCTTGCAAATTATCTTCGTCGGATATACAATGCGCCCAATGCACTAAGGTGTTAAGGACACCTATGGTCTGTGAAGTGTGATGGCAGCTACTGGCATATACACATAGATTTGTCTGAGTTGTTGTAAGATACATGACATGTCCTAATGTGCCATCAACTTTACGGCGAACGAGAACATCCAAAAACGGAAAGCAGCAGTCTTCTTCTATTTCCATAGTAAATTTGATACTAGCATGGATAGAATTCAAACGCTCAAGAAATCGTTGTAATTCATCCATGCCGTGTGGCCATATCGCAAATGTGTCGTCCACGTACCTACAGAAGACCGATGGTTTAAGACTTGCTGAGTCCAGTGCCTTGTCCTCGAAGTCTTCCATGAATAAATTAGCTACCAGACGGGAGGGGGGGCATCCTATAGCAACGTCATCAGTCTAATCATAAAATTCACCATTAAACCGAAAATTAGATGATAAAAGCACATGTTCAAATATGGCAGTAATATTCTTATCAAAATGTGGTCCGATAAGAGATAAAGTGTCCTTTAAAGGTACCTTGGTGTACAATGATACCACGTCAAAACTAACAAGCATATCCGTACTATGTAGCCAGACATTGCTATGTCTCTGAATAAAGTCTATGGAATTACGAATGTGGTGACTTCATTTTCCTACCTGTGGTCAATAAGGAAGCTAAAAATTTGGCAGAATAATACATTGATGAACCAGTGCTCGTTATAGGTCTCATAGACAAGTCCTCTAGACGCTCATCCTTACCCATCTTGTGAACTTTAGGAAGACCATAAAATCTCGGTGGTACTGCACCTCGCACTTTCAAACTTCTTTGGTAGTGATGAAGCGTTCACCAAGGCTGCATTCCTTATTCTCACCTTGTTAGTAGGATCTTTGTTAATCATCCAGTATGCACCAGAGCTAAGCAGACTACGTATCTTTTCCTTGTAGACTCTCTGAGGCAAAAGGACGGTAGCATTACCTTTATCAGCACGCAGGATGTCTGTGTCAGTATCATCACGCAGCTTTCGTACCGCACATTTTTCTTCCTTGGAAACTTTGCTTCTTTGTGGACGATGTTTTTTAATTGTTCGACGGGTTTCTCGTCAGATTTCTGAAGCAGAGTCCTCTGATAGTGGTCGGACATCTTCTTCAATGGCACTGACGAAAGATGTTATCGGCAAAGTCTTTGGCGTAGAGTCAAAATTTAGCCCTTTTCTTAATACAGATAACGTAGCTTCGTCCAAATCCTTATCCGTCAAATTTATGACAGGACGTCTGTTTACAGAGTCCACTTGAGAAGGCTGGTCCAATCGGATGTATTTGGCAATCTGTCTTTTTGTAACTACTTCGCGAACCCAGTCAGACTTAGCCCATGTCGTCCCATTAAATGGTTCAAATGGCTCTGAGCACTATGGGACTTAACATCTGAGGTCATCAGTCCCGTAGAACTTAGAACTACTTAAACCTAACTAACCTAAGGACATCACACACATCCATGCCAGAGGCAGGATTGGAACCTGCCATTCAGGCAGATAAAATTAGAGCTGTTGTAATTAATGAAGCCAACTACGTTCAAAACGATGAACAATTCTTTGCTGAAATTTCGGTGCAAGAAAGATTTCACTTCAAAATATTTGGCTGTTTTACAAATTTTTCTCAGTAAGACTTATATTTTCAGTAATAAGCTTAGAGAATAAAGAACAACATTCCAGTGAAGCCTTTTACTCTGAAACATAGAGCCAGTGTTAAGCTTTAAAAATAAAGTTCTCATGAGACCTACAGTTAATACCAGAGAAGGGGGTGGCTACTTCAATGAAAATAAATTAGCTGACCTTGTGAACAAACACTATCAGCACTACGAACACTACAATATATACAACAGAAATCATTTATCTGAAAAGATAAAAATAATTATCTATCCCTTCTGGACTATGTGTTATGTCATTACACATCCAAAATATGTATACAAACATTTACTTAAACCATGTACTAGACAACATCTCTTACAACTTATGGACTTAGTGACGGACCGCTTGATGAAATTAACGAAGTGTTCGCTCTTTAAGATGTCACTTTGAAATAAAACTTCTTAAAATTTAGAATTGATGCATGTATTTAAATAGAAGGATTAGCAATGGGTTCGCCACTATTACTGTGCTCTAAATAGATCTATGATCACATTTCATATGATCTAACAACTAACATTCCTCATGACACTAACAAGATTCACCATAAAAGATGACAGCCAAAAACAGTTGCAGGATAAAAATTTATTAAAATTCTTGACCTAGGTTTCGGTACATATAAATATACCTTCATCAGAAGTAAAAAATCTAAAATTACATCATGCAATGGAGATTAATAAAACAATAATGCCAAAGCCGTCGTCAATAATTAAGACATCTTCTCCACTTGTACAACATGACAATGGGCACAGGGTCAAAGGAACAGTTTAGCACCATTGTAATGACCCTGTGCCCATAGTCATGTTGTACAAATGGAGAAGAGGACTTAATTATTGACAACGCCTTTGGTACTATTGTTTTATTAATCTCCATTGCACGATGTAATTTTAGATTTTTTACTTCTGATGAAGGTATATGTATATGTACCGAAACCTTGGTCAAGGATTTTAATAAATTTTTATCTTGCAGCTGTTTTTGGCTGTGATCCTTTATGGTGAAGAATTTCAACAGTTGCTGTTGCAGCCATATTTAAAATCTTGAGACTAACAAGATTGTACTTCGGCGCTGATATGTCAATGATGTTCCTCCTACATGTCAGGATATCAGGGAAGAACGAAGTAATTTTGTTGGAGAGATAACTAGGTTTTATCATACAGTTAAATTCAGTATGCGATATAACATAGACAGCACCAATCCTCTTTTGTGTTTGAGAATCATATTACGAACTCAACATTTGAATCTGACACACATATAGAAAATAATAACTAAGATCTTGCAATTCATGGCACTTGCAACTATGCTATGACACATAAAATTACGGCACTCGGATATCGTACTACCCAGTATATTGCTTACAGCAATGGCTAAGATTCTGATTTCGTCAACACCCCATCAAAAAATCTTTTTAAGGAAGTTAGGGCTCCGCTCCCACAACTGTCATTCAATCACACTCACAAGTACTGACAAAGATACAGATGGGGCTATTTATAATAGGTTTTTGAACCTGGGTAAGGTTTCTGATTAGATCGGTTCTATTTTAATAAAACGAGTATATAGCTCCTGCGTTTCTCACAATTAATACGTCTGCAGAAATGTGTAGAGTTAGGGAGACCGTCATAATTCCCAATTTTTTGCTGCCGACGGCTACTGACTTCACTGTGACAACTGCCCGCGGCGGTATGCAAGATAGACAGGTAGGAGCTCTGAAATCGGATTACGAGAGCACTGAATCTGACATATTCCATGTCAGCGTAAGCACTCGTTTACGTGAACTGAACAGAACTACATGATCACACATTTTCCAAGTAACTTAAAAATATTATATAGTCAGACCAAACGCCATACTTTAAATGTACTAAAAGAGAGAGAGATTCTCTGAAGTAGGAAATGTCATACAGAATGTAAACAAAATAGCCAAAGCGAGTTGAAGTATTAAAATGCACTCTGCAATTTTAATTTACTGCAGTGTAAGTAACTGATTCTTATTATATGTCAATAGTCATTTTACTGCACATTGTTATTAACATTATCTGTACATTTCATGCATGCAACCTATAATTCTTATTCATATTATTTACAAGTTCTTGAGCCATCTATCTCTCCGTGGTAAGCTGCACTCGTACATATTTTTACTGTTTCGCTAATCATTTTAATATTGTTCAACAGCCACCTTTTTTGTACTTCTTACTACGTCCTGTCTTTTATCACGATCATTGTTTAGTTTCAAAATCCTCCATAAGACCCCATATTTTCTGATTCTCTGATTTTACAATTTTATTGTTCCTCTTATAGCTGACTTCCTCTTATTACCGTCTTCTTCCTTCTGCCTGTTTTATCTTTTGACATACGTCAGTATTTTGACGAGTTATTACAGACTGACTGAAGAATGATGGGACATCCAATGCGCTCATAATTTGCTTCTAAATGATCTGAAAATAAGTAAGTCGACTACTACAGTTTTCTTTCCTTCAGTTACATACTTTGGAGATGATTTGACGTTAAATTCTTCCCACTAGCTTTGCGCTATAAAAAATTAAATAAAGAGAGAGGGAGAAACTTAGTTTCCTGGTTTCAAGATGCTTGTGTCAAAGACGAAAGTGCCGGAAGTACAACCAAAGGTGATTGTTATTGAATGTTTCTTTGGTAAGGTTTCAATATAGCTTTCTCCAAGATGAGCTTATCTTGACTATCATTTCAATTATTTGTGTCGGCCTCGTGCCGGCGGAATTGTATACAGCAAAGGCAACCACTTACATTGATTGTACTGTGACTGTGGACCCAGATGACTTCGAGGATTATAAAGATTAATTCGAATTAAGTAATGTGTACATAAGCACAAATTGTGGTAGTAAATCTTTGATTGTTGTTACAAATTAGCGCTTATACGTCACTGTGTTTTATTTCATTACATAGATGGTTAATAAATATTTTAAAAGGCTGTTCTGCACTTATTGGACCCAATGCCCGCTCCCGTCCAGTATTTTTCACAATTATAACTGGGAATATGCTGAAACATTCTGTAGCAAACCGATGTTGAAGGTTTTGGTCTGTAATTTTACCAATCCGTTCTCCTCCCCATCTTCTTTACAGGAGTCATGTGCGCCTTTTCCCAGTCGCTTGGGTCACTGGGCTGAGCGAGGGATTCACGATAAATGCAAGGTACGTAAGGGGCTAATGGCTTAAAACCGAACTGGGGTTACATGCCGATCTAGTGACCTACATGATTTCTACTTTTTCAGTTGCTTCTCCGTACTGAGGAAGGCCGAGTACTATGTACTCAGTATGGGAGTCTCTAGGAAGGTCAAACGAAGGTATGTTTGTACGATGCTCATGCGTCAACGATTTCTTACATGCGAAATTTGATGTTTCGGTTTCCTTTGGCTATATTCTATTACCTCATCAGACTGACTAACAAGTGCCTGGACGAGAGTCTTCGACCGCTTAAAGATTTTACGTATGGTCAGAATCCTCGGTTTCTCAGCACGATCTCTTGATAAGGTATGTACTGTGGTAGTTGTTATTTCCTTTACAGATGTACTAAATTTCATCCATCGTCATGGCAAGTTCTCTTTCGTTTTTAATACTGGCTGAACTTTCAAAATCACATAAAATTTTAAGTTTTTTCTGTGGAACACAGAAGTAAACAGTAACAAAATAGTATAGCACATATTGAAACTAACGAAACAAAATGTATTATAATAAACAAAGGCGACAAATAACCGATGTTAGTAAGATAATTACACAGTCACGTATTGTAATTTCGTAAAATAATTTTCTTTCCATTGTACCGGAGAAATACTCCACAATATGAATATTTTTGGTGTGGTCTAGAGATAACCTTTCTTATATTCGATACTTCACGTCTTCCCCTGTTTGCTGTGAAAGTGTGTATCCCCTTATTTCTTAATCTTACATCTTTTGCGACTGAGTATTGTAATTCACTCAATTCATGTATGTATTTCCTTCTGTCAGAACTTTCCTAGGATATTGGACGGATGTGCTTTTCCTTCGTCTTAATCATCAGGCCCTGAAAAATATTGTTCCTAGCGTACAAGAATCAAATCATTCCACGAAGCTCACAGTGCAATACACAAAGGATTCCATTTCTATCATGCCCCAGAACGCGCATCGCCACCGCTTGTTGGATCTTCTTCCCACCATATAAACGGATCTAGGCCAGTCGGCGTGCTGTAGTCCTTTACTACAGATGGGTACTGGGGTAATTTTTGTGCTACCCTCCTGCTTTCTGGCCACAAATGTTACTTTTGGTCTACGGTAACTGGGACCTAACACACAGTTCTGTTCTCTTTCCACAGAAATACTGCGATGGTTGCCAGTCTATAATCAAAGTCATCCATTTTCATTTCCTTAGTAAATAACAAGCATTATGGGGAGTATTTCCTGTCCATCCTTATTGTCCAACAAGCTAAATATTCCTACACTTTTAGTCTTTCATGAGTGGTAGTGGAAGTATAAAAGTTATCATAGTACAGTCACCAGTTCTCATTGCAAATCTTCTTCGATAAACCTAAAACTACCATTCTCCTGAAGTATAATTTCGAAATTCCCGCTCAAGAGCTTCATTTTTCCCTTCATAAGTAACAAGAGCAAGAGGGTAGCATTTCTGTGTTCAGTACTCGTACACCACTGTTAGTATCCCCTTTTACTAGCGTCATTGGTTTTCATTATTTCACCAAAAAAATTGGCACTTACCTGCAAAAAAACGTTACAAAAACAATAATTACACAAAGACTAAAAGGAGATTGATATTTACGGAGGTACATCAATGAAGCTAGAAAAATACGATTAAAATCACCAAAGAAAGCAAAAAACTACGCTTGTGTAGCAGTATACAATATAGGCACGCTTAGCCAGACGGTATTCTGAAGTACCATGTGGTTTTCTATTTATTTCCACCCAACGAAAAAAAAATTATAGATTTGACAACGAGAAGAATATACCTACACTGTTACAGACAAAAATTGCAAGAATTGAACGACAATGTACATAAAAAATATGCTCTCTCCTAAGCTAATCTTTAGCTGTCAACGAAGATTATACAAACTTTTCCAACAGCAAACTAGAATGCGCTGAAGTGTTACCAACTCCAGAAAGGCATGTACTTTGACACACTATCAGCCCAGGGTTTGGGACATATGTGCTTAATAGAAATAAACAAGGATCGAAAGACGTCGTACTAAGTACCAACAGGCAACGAAGGGTTAACTTAAGCTGTTTTTTTTCTTTATTGTTATTTTCACACCTGATACAGGTAGGCCAGCAGTGGCTTACTACGCCCGCTCTTCGGCCACAGGTAAGACTAATGATACAAAAGGAGACAATCGTAGAACAAACATGGTGGGTATACAAACGTAGACATACAACATTAACACACACGGAGCAGTCCAAAATAAAAGCATTCAGAAACGTGGACACACACAGAGATGACAGAGATGACATACGCGAACGTTGGAGCACAAACGATGAAACACTGGAACACTGGAACACGAACACGATGGCACACACAAACACTAGGCGATGATCTCTGGCGCTTGAATGTTCACTAAACGTGTACGTGTCTGGGGACCTGCCAAAAAGGGGGAAAGGTGGGGAAGGAGGGAGAGGGGAGGGTGAAGGTGCCAATGGCAGGAGAATTAAGGTGGGTCTCTTCCGTCCTTTATCCACTTACAAGGCACAAACTTCTGAAGAGCACGACCAACAGACCCCTTGATTGTTCCTCACTTTCTCTCAGGATAGCAATGGTATCAGTGAATCTTTTTACTGATATCCTTTCACACTAAATTTTAATCTCATACTTGAACCTTTACTTCATTTCCGTCGCTGCTTCTTGGATGCATAGACTGAAAAGTAGGGGCCAAAGCATATATTCATGTCCTACGCCCTTTTTAATCCGAGTACTTCGCTCTTGTTCCAACAGACTTATTTTTCCATCTAGCTTCTTGTGCATGTTGTATATTACGTGCCTTTACCTGTAACTTACCAATGTTTTTCCTCAGAATTTCGAACATCTTGCACAATTCGACATTTACGAATACTTTATCCAGGTCGACAAATCCTAGGACAGTGTCTTGATTTTTCTTCAGTCTTGCTTCCATTATCAACAGCAACGTCATAACTGCCCCTCTGGTGCGTCTACCTTTCCTAGAGCGAAAGTGATCGTCATCCTACTTAACCTCAATTTTCTTTTCCATTCACATTATCCCTGTCAGTATCTTGGATGCATGAGCTGTTATGCTGATTGTGCGATCATTCTCGCACTTGTCAGCACTTGCTCCTTCGGAATTATGCGGATGACATTTTTACGAAAGTCTGATGGTATGTAGCAAGTCTCATACGTTCTACACACCGCTATGAATAGTCGTTTTTTGCCATTTCATCCAATTATTTTAGAAATTCCGATAGAATGTCATCTATCCCTACTCCCTTACTTTATCTTAAGACCGCCAAAGCCCTGTTTAATTATGATTGGGATACTGGATCCCCTATTTATTCTCAGACAATTCCTCCCCCTCAATAGACCCCTCCAGTGTTCTCTTTCCTTGTATCTACTACCGTCCCTGCAGCCGGCCTTTGTGGCCGAGCGGTTCTAGGCGCTTTAGTCTGGAACTGCTACGGTCGCAGGTTCGAATGCTGCCTCGGGTATGAATGTGTATGATGTACTTAGGTTAGTTAGGTTTAAGTAGTTCTAAGTTCTAGGGCAGTGATGACCTCAGATGTTAAGTGCCATAGTGCTCAGAGCCATTTGAACCTCCCCTTCATTTAACACTGGAATACACATTGCACACATAATGTAATTTCCCTGGATTTCAATTTCAACAAAGATTGTTTCGACTTTTCTGTATCCTGAGTTAGTCTTTCCGACAGTCATATCTTTTCGATTCCTTCACGTTTCGCCTTAGCTTCCATGCACGTCCTATTCACTTCCTTCCTAATTAACTTGCATTTCTATATTCCTGAATTCCCAGAACATTTTTGTACTTCAATTTTTCATCGATCAACTGAAGCCCTTCTTTGTTGCCCATAGTTTTCTTACCGATACCTCGATTGTACCAATGTTTTACTTCTCAATTTCTGTGACTGTCATTTTTAGAGATGTCCATTTCTCTTCAAATGAACTGGCTACTGAGCTACTCATTATTGCAGTATACATGATGTCACAGAACTTTGAGCGTACCTCTTCATTTCGTAGTCCCTCCGTATCCCAATTCTTTGCTCATTTGTTCTTACTGACTAGGCTCTTGAATCGTTGTTAAACTCTATGTGAGTCTAAATTTCTTCCAGAGTATACCTTACTATCCAATATCTAATTTCGGAATCTCTGCCTGACCATGACGTAATCTAACCGAAGTATTATCACATATCGAGGCCTTATCCAAGAATACCTCCTCGTCTTGCGATCATTGAACAGAGTATTCGCTACTACTAACTGCAATTTATTAAAGAACTGATTTAGTTTTTCTCCTCTCTCATTCCTAACACCAAGCCCACATTCTTCCATAAACCTTTCTTCTACCCCTTCCTCTACAATTGCTTTACAATGCCCCACGACTACTAGACTTTCATCTCCGTTTAGTACTGAATTACAAGTTCAATATCCTCGCATACTTTCTTATCTCTTCATCTTCGGCTTGCAACGTCGGCAAGTATATCTGAAATATCTTTGTCGGTGTTGATTTGCTGCCGATTCTGATGAGAACAACCCTGTCACCGAACTGCTCAAAGTAATTCACTCTCGGCCCTACCTTTCTATTCATAACGAATCCTACAGCCGTTATATCATTTTATGCTAATGTTGATATTACCCTTTACTCATCTGACCAGAAATCCTTGTCTCCTTCCCATTTCACTTCAGTGACCGTCACTAAATGTACACAGAGCCTTTGCAATTCCGTTTACGGATATTCTAGTTTCCCTACCACTTTCTGTCTTCTAATATTTCACCTCTGATACCCCTTAGTCGATTATTCAGCCTTTTTCTCATGGTCTCCTTCCCTTTCGTTGGTGGAATAGGGTGGAATCTTTTGCCAATGGAGAGATTTCCGATTTCCATCACTTTTTTTCATTAATATGCCACATACCCAGTGGATACACATTATGAGTCTAATGCAGTGGTTTTCATTCCCTTTTGCATCTTCATGCCGCTGATAATTGCTGATTCTTCTGCCTCTTAGGGCAGTTTCCCAACCTACGGGCAAGAGAGTTCCGAGAACCTCTGTCTGTTCCTGCACCCATTTTGACAAGGCCGTTGGCAGAACGAGGGAGACTTCTTGTACCGAAAGCCTATAGTTGCCGTTGCTGATAACATTTATTCGTATTTTAAGCAGTGGATAGGTTCGAACCAGGACTCAGGACATTTTCATTACTAGTGTATGTGACATTAGTATTAAGGAGCACCAAAACGCATTTGAGGCGCCTCAAATTAAGTGTGATAATGTTATTTCCTCATCTAAATAATCCATACTAGTCGTTTGTGATTGTACCAATCCCATGTGGCTAAAATAACGTGACAAGCGGCAAGGCAGTGATACTAGGAAAACATATAGGCATTCAGAATTGAAATAGTATTCCAGCACCAGAATCCGACAGCATGCATGTGCCATAACCTGATATCACTCTCTCTCTCTCTCTCTCTCTCTCTATTTCTCTGCATCTCTCTGTCTCTCCCTCCCCCCCCTCACTCTCTCTCCCTCTCTCTCTCTCTGTGTGTGTATGTGTGTGTGTGTGTGTGTGTGTGTGTGTGTATGTGTGTGTGGTAAAATGACAGCATGTATCAGCTGCTGGACGAGTGCAATTATTGTGTACCTCAGATTAAGGTGCACTTGGCACCGAAAACGCAACATTGGGCTCTCAAATTAGGCTCCAAAACATTTTTTCCATATCTAAATTGCTTGTATTATTGTTGAACGATAGAAAACATTTGTGGCAAAAGTAATGTGCTAGCTGGAAAGCAATAATAGTCTCAGATCCAAACAACATTCAGAACACAAACAGTATTCTAAAGCCAGAAGTTTTATCATTACCTGACTGTGTTTGTCACACACTAGTAGAGTGTAGTCATGGGGTAACTTATTTAGATCAAGATGCTCTTGACGTCTAAAATAATTATATACCACTATGTTACTTCCACCTAAAATTTTTATTATTTTACTTTAAAAGTACAAAGTATATGTGGGAAAAACTATATGGTCGTCAGTGACAGCTGACATTTCCAAACAAACAAATAGGCGTTTGAGCCTGAGACGTTATTCTAACATCAGAAACTGACGGTTTGTGAGCCCTAATCTGACAGTGGGTGTCGGCTACTATTTGAGTGCAGTTATTGTGTCACTTGCAGGTTAAGATACACATGAAGTCTAAACCAAAATACATGTGGCTTACCTGTGAACACTACCGTAGTAACTTAGAAGCACGTAAGGCAGTAAAACCAACAGTCCCGTGCAGACAGTTCCGTGCAAACAGACAGACATTCAGAGCTCGGAAAGTATTCTAACACCAGTAACTGGCTGTGTGTGTTATATATATATATATATATATATATATATATATATATATATATATATATGTGTGTGTGTGTGTGTGTGTGTGTGTGTGTGTGTGTGTGTGCGTGTGTATGTGTGTGTGTGTGACCCCTAACCCGATGGCAGGTGTCTGTTAATGGAAGAGTAGCATTATTGTATAACTTAAACGTTTAGATTGAATTAGTACCTAAACCATGGTTGTCGTCACTCAAATTAAGTGAGAAAATGATTTTTCAGAATCAAAATGGTATGTAATACTTTCTATATGAGTGCGAAACACATGTGCCGAAAACAATATGCTGAGTAACTAAAACTGTGACATTTAATTTGGGGATCCATTGTGTCTTGTACCAAGTGACCGTGTCCGTTGCACCACATGGTGTACAAATATCGAAATGTAGTAGCCTAGAACTGTTTGTGTGTGTGTGTGTGTGTGTGTGTGTGTGTGTGTGTGTGTGTGTTTTCTGCAGACAAAACTGTGCATGTTTTATGCGAATATTAGCAAGATGGCAGCTCTGTGGTACATAATGATTGGCTGTTTTGCTTTAATGGTTGATAAAATACTGGGCAGTGACAGGGAGCACTCGATTTGTGTGTGTTGTCTTTTATTCTCTCTGGTTCAGCAATTTAGACGTATTCGGTGTGACTTAAGAAAGAGAAGAGTACGTTTTGTATTCCTCTAGAACAAATCTTTAATGTTTTTAGAAATAATACAGACAATTTAAAGTGCTCTATGACATGAGTGCAATGGTACCTTGATACAGTCATGTAATGGAGCCAAATTGTGTACACAAAGAATATGATGGCGCTGGAAAAGATACTGATTGGTTGTTTCGTTAGATGGTAAAATATTAGACTCTGACTAGCTGTTTCATTGTAATGGCAGGAAGAATGCTAGGCTATGATTAGACGGTAAGTATTGTGGAAGCCGATGATGTCATGCATTTAACATCAAGCCAACAGTTGAAGGTCACTTATTATGAAATGCATTACAGGGTCAAGCCGGCGGATTAAAGGCCGAATTGTATCCAGAATTCCCATCGCCATCCTACTCACAAATTCACGGGTAATAGATGAAGCAGAACATCGAAAGTGTCTGAGTTACAAGAACCATTTATTTCTAAGTTGAGAAATAATTTTTACTGTTGGCGATTGGAATACTGAAAGAATACTCACACTTGTTCAGGTATCATGCGATATCAAACGATCAAGTCTAATTAATTCTTGAAGTTACTCATTCAGCCAACAATGAATCACAGTTAAAATAGTCCCAACATGTGAAATGCTAACCTGTCACCCATCCAGCACCCTTATCTTCATCTGCGAATCTCGGAAACTCTTTGTCTCTATCCAAAGCGCAGGTATCTGAGCAATAGCTTTCTCTGTCTCAGAGAAAAGTACCCATTCCAACTATCAACCATATCCCAAGCATTCGCTTGACGTAGAGCATAGAGCCGTGATGTCACAACATACTAACATTCAATAACACTGACCTTAAAACTGGAGAACGTTTCGTAGGAAGTTATATTTAGGCCACAGCTATATGACGGGGAGAATGGGGAAGACCGAAATGAAACATTCACATTACGGAGACCACTGGAGATCATATACACTGAACGAGTAAGAAGCAAAGGACTCCCGCAAGGGCTCAACTAACGGAGTCTGAAAAGAAATAAATAATAATAAAGTATCTGAGCCTGCCATACCGTGCATAATGCGTATCATCCACGGTTTGAGATGATGAAACGGAGTGGTATCTGAAACCCAGCAGGAATGGAGAAATGTTTCAAAAAACGTCAGCAATGATGACCGAAACAATAACAGGCGATATCTAGATTGCTACTTGTGTAGCTACATGATTGAACGTTTTTTTTTAATATGAATGTACCTCGTTAATTTTATTACGTGCATGTCTTGTTTGGTACAGTAAATCAAATCTGAATGAAACCTGTACCACACCCCGAATTCCGGACTAAGAGCAAAATTTATATATATTATGTTTTATAATAAGCTGGTTGAATTTACATATATGTTTACCAACATACATCACACGTCAGTACAACAGTGTTTTTCTTACCTGGCCATTGCAAAACACGTTTTCACTGATTTTGTCTAATTGCATGGGAAAACGTCGAAAATATTCCGTCAAGAAAACCAAGCTAAGGTTCATGATATCTTTATCAGCTACTCACAATTTACAGAACTCATGCTGATCACCTCTAAGGAAGCAATGAAGTTTCACGTTACAAATGAACAGAATGAGAAAATATACACACCTGTGATACGTGACAACTCAAATAAGTTTTCAGGACACCACTGTAATACTTTGCTTATGTCATGACAAAGAACAACGAATTTCCTAGACATTAAATTTCTTGTATGTAATTTTTAAACGTTTACATTTTTTATATTCATCTCGTTAAGGTGTTGGTAGCTCTCCAAGGTTCTGATCGCACGAGTGGAGGTCATTTGACTAATGGTGGAAGTCTTTATTCATGACATTAACTGGAGAGTGGAAAAAGCTTCTATTGACAATATATCACCAGCACGGCCGTGCAAGTGCCATCCGTATTGATCGCGTTAGTAGCATCGTGCATACGCCAGGACACTGGGAACTAACAAATTAAGCATTTACACTGAGTTCCTTAAGGTAACAGTTATCCATTGGAGCAGTAAGTATCATATTCTACTTGTGCTAATGCTTTGTGGCAAGTGTATTTAATAATTTATAGTTCATGAAAGTAATGTGTAACTGCGACAGACTCGTACGTTTCATTCACTGTCTAATAGTATCTAAACTACTAACTGCTGAAATTAAAGCACAATCACAATTAACTTTCTTATGACACTGAATCTCGAATTATATTCCCTAAATATAGAACATAAATTGCGGAAGTATTACATTGTTCACGACGTTTAACATGTCTTCCATATAGTCTCGTTCACAATGGTGTAGCAGTTGCCAGACACAGCACAAATAAATGGCACTTCAGGAAAATAACGCCTTCATTGCTGCTGTATTAGCAGTGCCTGATTTCAAAGTACCTGTTTAACCATATCTTTCTGTGTCTTCAAGTCTTTTACAGGTATACCTCGTCCTATTGTGAATTTTGAACAGTGTATTTCCTATTACTAGCTGAAATTTACTGCAGAGCTCAATTATATGTTTTACACTCTCATTCCTAATACCGATACCATAGCTTCACATAACTTTGTCTGCTATTCCTTCCAGTAGCACACTTTTTCTTTCGTCCTTAGTTATCGGATTAGCATCTCGCTTTACATACTGCGATAACCATTCACTGTCGTGATACACTCTCTGTAGCTCATCTGCTGCTTGTGACATAGGTATATATACCTGAAATATTGTTTGTTAGCGTGGGTTTGTTGTCGTTTCTGGTAATACTAATCGCATCAATGAACTGTAACACAATCTTCGCCATAGCTTCCTATTCATAAATAATCGTGTTTCAGTTATACCTTTTTCTTCTTCTGTTGATATTACTCGAAATTAATCTGACCAGAAACAATACCTTCTTTCCATTTCACTTCGCTGACCAAAAACTGAATGGACTGAGTATTTACTTTTTCCTTTCCAGATTTTGTAGCACCGTGCACACGCCATGACACTGGAAGATAAGAAATGAAGGATTAACAGTGAGTTCCTTATGGCTCCAGTTATCAGCTGTAGTTTCTGTATTACATCGAGACTTCTGACATTTCACACTGCAACTCGTAGCATGTTACCATTACATTTTTTTCCGAAGTCGTGATCCATTTGGCAGTACTCTACAAAAGTTTCGAATGGGAGACTAATTAAGAATCTTTTGTCAATGCAGAGATCATAGTGATAGTTTTTTCAGTAACAGGCCACATGTTCTGTTCATACACATTATGTACTTTTAATTCAGTGGTTTCTGTTACAACCCGTATTCTCATGCCTTTGATCAACACTCATTAACTGGCCTTTAAGTGAAAGTTTTCCAACACTACCCTTCTCTCCTTACTTTCATTAGATCGTTGGCAGAACACGGATGACTTCATATGCCGGTAGTCGAAGCCGTCAATTTCGATGATATTTTTACTTAAAATTTAATTCTCGACTCGGATTGAAGCACAGACAAAATATAATTTTGCTTTGCAGCCAACGACAATGTTCCTAGATAACAGAAAACCGTTGCATCCTGCTCAGGTACAAGTTTCAATTTGTATTTGTAAATAATAAATTTGATAAATCGAAATTACGTGGATTCCAAAAGCTTCATCAATAACGTGAAGACCTGTGATCCAGATGAAGAGCTAAGATGCTAGCGACATGAATTCGACATCTCTGGATATTATATAGCCTGTAAATCGTATGGCGTGGACTTGGCCTACAACCAAGCTATGAGGTTAATGAGAAACTCGGTGAAAGAACCTCAGACTCAGGAGTATCAAAGCCGCGAGGGGGAACGCCGGGGGGGGGGGGGGGGGGAGGGGGAGCGGCGATTGTTAGTGATCAACCAACCTTTATGTTTCCGAACTGACTGAGAGCGGGGCGACGGTGGACGTCTCGGAGATTCCCCCCCCCCCTCCCCATCACGTAGTTGTGCAGTAGTATGATTGTTTCCCAAGTGACATGCAGCTCTGTAAGTTAACACAAACTTGCTGTCTAAACACATATGTATGATTTTAATGTAAAAACTACAACAACATGGTTTCCTGCAGGGAAAAGAGAAAACTGAAACGTGATTTTATAGACAATGTAATGCAGATTAGCCAAATTAGAAACTGAAATTCAAATAAACACACGCTGGGCACTAAAAAGTAATAAATTCAAAATGATAAATGAAGATAACATTACCTTTTATTGTAATGTGTCACATGCCTTCAATACGAAAACAGAAAGAGGATTCATCTGACTACACATGGATACGACTCATAACTGTGCATGTATGGTGGGGGGGGGGGGCATTCTTCCACCTTTAGGGGCAGTTTCCTTCCTCCCCCACCCCCCACCCAAGGGCAAGGGGGTGCTCTGAGCCTCTGTCCGCTCCTGCATCCTATTTGACAAGACCATTGGCAGAACGATGGTGACTTCTCATGCCGTAAATCTTCGACCACCCACTGCTAATGGTTTTATTCAAAATTTAAACAGCGGTGAACCTGCGACCCAAAACGTATTGATTGCAACTAAAAGACGATACAATTAGATCACAAGTGACATTCAGCAACAATCAACGGCATGAGGATGATGACAGCAATGTAAACCACTGCTTTAAAGAGACATAGTGTGTATCCACAAGGCATTTGGCGTGTAACTGAAAAGAGTCGTGATGATCTCTTCATAGAGAAAAGATTCAGGAGTACTGCCTCATTCGGATCTTCGGGAGGGACGGTCAGGGGGGTGAAGTGACCATGAGAAATAGACTGAATAACCAACGAAAGGATAACGTTATACAAGACGGGACGGGGAATTTCGGATGTTTGGACGTTGTAGGGGAATTGGAATATCTGAAAACAGAAATGCAAAGGCTCAGTCTAGACGTAGGGGGGTCAGTAAAGTGAAATGGAAAGAAGTCCAGGCGTTCTGGTCAGATGAGTATAGGGTAATATCAGCAGCTGCAGAAAGTGGTATAATGGTAACCGGGTTTGTACACTCCTGGAAATTGAAATAAGAACACCGTGAATTCATTGTCCCAGGAAGCGGAAACTTTATTGACACATTCCTGGGGTCAGATACATCACATGATCACACTGACAGAACCACAGGCACATAGACACAGGCAACAGAGCATGCACAATGTCGGCACTAGTACAGTGTGTATCCACCTTTCGCAGCAATGCAGGCTGCTATTCTCCCATGGAGACGATCGTAGAGATGCTGGATGTAGTCCTGTGGAACGGCTTGCCATGCCATTTCCACCTGGCGCCTCAGTTGGACCAGCGTTCGTGCTGGACGTGCAGACCGCGTGAGACGACGCTTCATCCAGTCCCAAACATGCTCAATGGGGGACAGATCCGGAGATCTTGCTGGCCAGGATAGTTGACTTACACCTTCTAGAGCACGTTGGGTGGCACGGGATACATGCGGACGTGCATTGTCCTGTTGGAACAGCAAGTTCCCTTGCCGGTCTAGGAATGGTAGAACGATGGGTTCGATGACGGTTTGGATGTACCGTGCACTATTCAGTGTCCCCTCGGCGATCACCAGTGGTGTACGGCCAGTGTAGGAGATCGCTCCCCACACCATGATGCCGGGTGTTGGCCCTGTGTGCCTCGGTCGTATGCAGTCCTGATTGTGGCGCTCACCTGCACGGGGCCAAACACGCATACGACCATCATTGGCACCAAGGCAGAAGCGACTCTCATCGCTGAAGACGACACGTCTCCATTCGTCCCTCCGTTCACGCCCGTCGCGACACCACTGGAGGCGGGCTGCACGATGTAGGGGCGTGAGCGGAAGACGGCCTAACGGTGTGCGGGACCGTAGCCCAGCTTCATGGAGACGGTTGCGAATGGTCCTCGCCGATACCCCAGGAGCAACAGTGTCCCTAATTTGCTGGGAAGTGGCGGTGCGGTCCCCTACGGCACTGCGTAGGATCCTACGGTCTTGGCGTGCATCCGTGCGTCGCTGCGGTCCGGTCCCAGGTCGACGGGCACGTGCACCTTCCGCCGACCACTGGCGACAACATCGATGTACTGTGGAGACCTCACGCCCCACGTGTTGAGCAATTCGGCGGTACGTCCACCCGGCCTCCCGCATGCCCACTATACGCCCTCGCTCAAAGTCCGTCAACTGCACGTACGGTTCACGTCCACGCTGTCGCGGCATGCTACCAGTGTTAAAGACTGCGATGGAGCTCCATATGCCATGGCAAACTGGCTGACACTGACGGCGGCGGTGCACAAATGCTGCGCAGCTAGCGCCATTCGACGGCCAACACCGCGGTTCCTGGTGTGTCCGCTGTGCCGTGCGTGTGATCATTGCTTGTACAGCCCTCTCGCAGTGTCCAGAGCAAGTATGGTGGGTCTGACACACCGGTGTCAATGTGTTCTTTTTTCCATATCCAGGAGTGTATGAATAGGAAAGTAGGGCAGGAATAGAGTTACCGTGAACAATTCAGTAACAGAGTTGTTCTCATCAGAACCGACACCAAACCAGAACATTAAACGATAGTTCAGGTATTGATGCCAACGTGGAGTTCGCGATGCCGACGAGCGAGGACGACGCGCGCGCGGCCGGGGCAGCCGCCTCGGACGCGCTGGAGTCGGCCGCTGGTCGGTCGGTTGGGCCTGGCCCGCCGGACGCTCCAGCGGCCGCTCCACACAGGCCGGATCCCAGGTTGACGACCCAGGCTACGGCACCGGTTCATGACAGGATAGAACGACGATCGACAGGCGCTATTCGACCGCAGAAAACTACACACCACACGACGAAACCATATTCGGACGTCGGCCATACATCACATCACGACGGACGCAGCAATGAAGACGACCGCCAGGACTACGCCAGAAGGCTCGATATATGTCGGGAGGAGGACAAAGAAACGCTGAAGGACATACAACGCCTTATCCGCTATTCACGGGAAACGCAAGAGCAGGAGAACGACACCTGTCTGGCATCTCCATCTGTGGACTCAGATGTCGAATCACAGCACTCCCACCAAACGGTCGACGACGCGGAGATGGCAGCGGCCTTTCCAGCAGACAACGACAACGACTCCCTACACGCAGAGGGGGACTTTACGCTCGTACACAACAAACGGCGCAGAAGCAACGCATTAGCCAAGGACTTAGCCAACCCGGCTAAGAGACGAACGGAGACCATCCCCACAACGAACCGATTCGCCCCACTGACACCTCAAGCTGCGCCTCCATCAACCAACAAACCGCAGGAACAAACTTCTAATGCCGCAGAAGCCGTGGACAGAGACAAGAATGTGCTTCGCAAAGTGCCCCCAGTCACAATTTATTACACAAAGGATTACGTTCACCTCAACGAAACGCTCAACGGACTTCTAGAGGGCAACCTTAAAGCTATATACCAAAAGGACCGCATCAAATACCACTTTGAGTCCTTCGAAGACCAAAGGCGTGCAATAAAATTCTTCACGAACCACAACTTCTCCTATTTTACACATCAAGCACCAGAAGACAGGGAACTGAAAGTAGTTGTCAAACGCCTTCCGGCGGAAGTTACCGAAGAACAACTTTACTATGCCCTCAAGGAAAAAGGCTTCAAAGTGCTACAAGTCTACCAATTTAAGGAACGCGACGAGAAGACGAAACAATTGATACCGCAACCTGTGTACCGAGTCACCCTCCCATCCGGAAAAGACAGTGACAAGATCTATGATGTCAAATACCTGCTCTACACACGAGTGATAATAGAAACCTATAACAGTAAAGAAGGACCAGTCCAGTGCCGACATTGCCAACGTTTCGAGCATACAGCGAACTACTGCAGCATGCCAGCACGCTGCGTCCGCTGCGGTGGATCCCACAAATCATCGAATTGTACCCATCCTAGGACGGCGCCCCCAAAGTGCGCCAATTGTGAACAAGAACATCCAGCGACCTTCCGTGGCTGCCCCAAATTTCAAGAACTCCTACGGAAATATACTAGAAGGACACCAAAGAAGTCGACCCCACAACGGCCTATAATTTTTAAGAACTCGGCCATGGCTGCGATTCCGGCCACCCAACAACAAGCGGCACCTCTCCCTGTGGAAACAATCGCCTCTCGACCACAACCGGCACCCAGAGTGACTCTACGGCAGACAAGACAACAGCGCACGTACTCCGAAGCACTACATGCCCATCCGCCGACTCCAACACCAGCGGAGACGTCATCTGCCTGGTCGACCACCTTTACACCAGCGTTAACAGATATTCTTCAACTACTCACCGCCCTCCAGCAGAAGCTGACGTCTATCCTCTCGCTTGTAGAAAGCGTACTGACAGCTTTTCAAATACCCTAAATGGATAGACGGCATCACGCGAGGAATCTTAACTTCTGCATTTGGAATGCCAATGGCCTGAAACCGAAGAAAATAGAATTCACGGACTTCTTACATCGCCACAAGATAGACGTAGCATTTGTCTCCGAAACACATCTTCGCGAGTCAACCGACCTGCGCTTGAGGAACATGCACATCTACCGGACGGACAGACGGGACCAACGGGGTGGAGGGACCGCAGTTCTGATCAAAAAATGTATTCGTCACCACCAAGAACGTTTACCTCAACTCCAGACTTTAGAGGCCACGGCAGTAACAATCCACACGACGCTCGGAAACATTACCTGTATTGCGGCTTACCTTAGCCCAAAGAAGCCTCTCCACCCAGAAGATCTTTACTCCGTTACAGAGGGTTACGACAAGATCCTCCTTGGAGGGGATCTTAATAGTAAACATGTTGCCTGGAATTCCCGTAAGACTAACCCAAAAGGACATATGTTGTTTGCACTGGCTGAGAATTTACATGTTTCCGTCCATGGACCACGGGAACCGACGAGGATACCTTACGTCCAGACACAAGACGCTGATGTTCTAGACATCGCCATAATCAAGAACATCAATCCGAATCTCCATCTGCGGACGCTGGATGATCTTTCGTCGGACCACAGACCGGTGTTAGGACTCATAGAGAGGGCTACTTTGCAACTCCCACTGCCGACGACAAGAACTTACGACTGGCAGCAGTTCCAAGCGTACCTCAACAACAATGTGCGACCAACCCAGGTTGTTACTACAAGAGAAGCGATTGATGTGGCAGTCGCAGTACTCACGAAGAAGATTACCAGTGCGAAACAACGAGCACTCACGGAGCACCTGCAACCGGAAGTCAATTATGACGAGTTTCCACCACCACTGCAGGAGCTTAAGACAAGGCGCAATCGCTGTCGGAAACGATGGGTCCGTTACCGTCATCCGGACGATAGACGGGAAACTCACAGACTAACCCGAGAACTCCGGCGGAAGGTTCAGGACTGGAAGCAACACACATGGGAACTCAAAATGGACAACTTTCTATTACGCACCAAAGATGAATGGCGAATAGTTAAAAGTCTCAGACAGCAACAGCCCCCCAAAAGGGCAATTCGAGGACCCCATGGCCTCTTGTACGACTCACTGGCGCAGGCGGAGCTGTATGCGGATACATACCAACAACAGATGACTACGCCCCCCACGGAGGATGGAGATGATGCACTCCACCGTGCAGAGGAGGCCACAGCGGCGGAATGGGAAGCTATTCGGGACGCCCCGACTAACACTATGCCCCGGCTGACAACGCCGGAGGAAATTCGGAGGATTATCAAGTATAGCAAACACACCTCACCTGGAGCAGATAGAATCAGCAATACGGAATTGAAACACCTCCCGAGAAAGCCTGTTGTGCTTCTCACCCGGATAGTGAACAGCTGCCTCAGGATTGGATACTTCCCAGAGGCATGGAAGATTGCCAGAATAGTGCCAATACCAAAACCGGGCAAGGATCTCTCACACCCTGGCAGCTACAGACCCATAAGTTTACTGTCGACGCTGGGAAAGGTACTGGAACGTGTCCTACTGAAACGCCTGCTGGACATCCTTGTGGCACACAACATCATCCGACCGGAGCAGTTCGGCTTCCAGGCGAAGCTATCGGCTGAGTTACAACTACTGCGCATCACGGAATTTATCCAGGACAATTTTAACAAGAAACGACATACTATTGGAGTCTTTCTCGATATAGAGAAGGCTTACGATAAAGTATGGCAACGCAACTTGATCGTCAAGCTCCGACGTACCACTCCCCTACCAGACTGCTATTTAAAACTTCTCGACAATTTTCTTCAGGATCGCAGATTATATGTTCGCATTGATGACAAGAATTCAACAACACGGCCTGTCCTTGAAGGACTTCCACAAGGATCGGTCATCTCTCCACTGCTGTTTAATTTATATATTAACGACCTCCCGACGGTGCCACATGTTACTGCCAGTTTCTATGCCGACGACACAGCGCTCCTGACTGCAGGCACCAGAATGGACCACCTCGTCACACGGATGCAGCGCCAACTAGATTTAGTGGACCACTGGACCCACATGAACAAAATAACGGTCAATGCGGAAAAAACCAAAGTTATTGTTTTCACACGTCGGAGACCCATCGTCAATGACCGCCTGCGGATATCAGACCAGCCACTCCCCTGGGCAACAACTGTAAAATACCTGGGAGTGCATCTAGACGCCAAACTGTTGTATAGTCATCACATCATGGAGAAGAAGACGTCTGGCCTCAAAATGCTGGGAGCTCTCCTCCCCTTTCTGAAGAGCTCATACCTCAGCCAACGCACGAAACTCCAGTTGTACCATGCCACAGTCGAACCATCCATTTTGTATGGATCGACCTCTTGGGGTACTACGTGTGCCACGAACTACAAGCAGTTACAGGTTGTACAAAGCAGATGCCTACGATGGATCACAGGAGCCCAATGGTGGATCCGAAATCAAGACATTCATCGAGCCTTAAGCGAATCGTACCTCTCAGACAAGGTCAAGGAGAAGGCACGAACCTTATTTCGGAAGTTGGACATGATACGTGACAGTACACCACAACTCACCACAGTAGGGGCGGTAGAACCCTTACGCAACCACAAATATAAAGTACCGAAGGCGATAGTATTTGAGCCTCCGTAAATGATATCCCTACGTAATTCTCCATAATTTAAGGACATATCGTCCTTTAGCACTTCTACACACATGTTTTCAAACACACACCAAAAGCAGCGAGTTAAAGGACCCTTCTGTGTGCCCAAACTAAAGCTGAAAGAAGAATAAATAAATAAAGAGAAAATTTTTACCCCTTCCATTCCCTACAGAAGTAAAAATCAACGAAGTTGATCAGACTTCAGCACCACCACAAAAAAAAAAAAAAAAAAAAAAAAAAAAAAAAAAAAAAAAAAAAAAAAAAAAATGATGCCAACGTATCAAGCCGAAGATGAAGAGACAGAGAAAGTACATAAGGATATTCAAAGGGTAATTCAGGACATAAAGAGAGATGAAAATCTAATAGCTATGGGAGATTGCAGAAGGGCTAGAATAAAAGGTTACAGGAGAATGTGGGCTTGGTACTAGGAAGGACAGAACAGAAAGTCTAATTGAGTTCTGCAACAAATTTCAGTTACTAATAGCGAATACTCCGTTCATGAATCAGAAGATGTGGAGGTATACTTGAAAAAGGCCGGGAGATGCGGGAAGATTTAAGTTAGATTACATCGTGGTCCGCCAGGGATTCCGAACTCCGATACTGAATTGCGTGGGTTGTGTTGGAGGAAATATATGCTCAGATCACAATTTACTAGTAATGCAGAGTTGGTTGAAATTCAATAGAATGGTCAGAAAGAATCAGTGCGCAAAGAAGTGGGATAAGGAAATACTAAGGAATGAAGGGATATTCTTCAAGTTCGCTGAGGCTGTAGATACTGCCATAAGGAGTGGACCACTATGCAGTTCGGTTGAAGAGGTGTGGACACCTGTAAAAAAGGACAGCTGAAGAAGTGGGACAGAAGAACATTGGTAAAAAGAAGGCAACTGGGAAGAAACCATGCGTAACAGAAGAACTACTTCAACTGATCGACGAAAGTAGGAACGATAAAGATGTTCAGTAAAATCCAGGAATACAGAATTGAAAGCCACTTAGGAATAAAATAAATAGGCGAAATGCCTCCATGTAAAATGTGAAGAAGTAGAAAAAGATATGACTGGAAGGACTGGCTCAGCATACAGTGACAAACCAATGGGAATTCCCGTGTTAAATGCAGAGGAGAAACCGGATAGGTAAAAAGAGTACATTGAAGGGCTCTACAGGAAGAAGGTTTGCCTGAAGATAGTTGTGATAGAAGAATAAACGGAAGTCGACAGGGAAGGGATAGGTGATCCTGTATTTTAATCATAATTTAAAATATCAAATAAGGCAGAAGGGATAGATGACATTTCATAGGAAATTTGAAAGCAAATCTGGGAAGTGGCGACAAAACGTTGGTGTGAAGAATGTAAGAGACTGCCGACATACCATCTGACTTTCGCGAAAACATCATCCACACAATTCCGAAGATAGGAAAAGGTGACAAGTTCGGGAATTGTCGCACAATCGGATTAACAGCCCAAGCATCCAAGTTGAAGTCAAGAATAACGTACAGACGAATGGAAAAGAAAATTAAGGATCAGTTAGATGAAGATCAGTTTTCTTTAGGAAAAGTAAATGTATTAGAAAGACAATTCTGACATTGTGACTGATAATGGAAGCAAAGGTAAACAAGAACGTTCATACGATTTGTAGACCTGCAAAATGCCATCGATGATGTCAAATGGTGCAAAATGTTGAAAATTCTGAGAAAAATAATTGTAAGCTATAGGGAAAGACTGGTGATGTATAATCTGTATAGGAACCCAGAAGGAATAATAGGGGTGGAAGATCAAGACCAAATTGTTCGGATTAAAAAGGGTGAAAAACAATAATCTAGACTTTCGACCCTTCTGTTTAGTCGGTACATTGATGAAGCAATGTCAAGATAAACGAAAGGTTCAGGACATTGGAATTAAAATGCAAGGAGAAAGGGTATCAAAGATAATATGATACTGCTGTCATCAGTGAAAGTGATGAAGAGTGAAAGGATGTGTGGAATGGAATGAACAGTGTAAAAAGCGCAAAATATGAAATGAGAATTAATCGGAGAAAGACCAAAGTAACGAGAAGTAGCAAAAATGAGAGCAGATAGAAACTTAACATCATGACTGATGATCAAGAAGTAGGAGAAGTTGAATAATTCTACTACTTAGGCAGTAAATTAATCCATGTCGGAGGGAGCAGGAGGACATCAAAAGCAGACCTGCACTGGGATAAATGCCATTCCTGGCCAAGAGAAGTCTACTAGTATCAAACATTTGAGGAAGAAATTTCTGAGAATGTGCGTTTTGAGCACAGAATACAATGTGGAAAATCCAGAACAGAAAAGAATTGAAGAAGTTGAGATTTGCGTTTAGAGAAGAACTTTGAAAATCAAGCACACTAATAAAGTAAGGAATGAGGAGGTTCTACGCAGAATCGGCGAGGAAAGGAATATATCGAAAACACTGTCAAGAATTAGGGACAGCATTGTAGGAGATCAGGTAAAGAAATAGGGGAATCGGCCTCTTTACCTGACCACATGATGGAGTTGGATTACGTAGGCTACATACGTGGCTTGATGGTGTGATGTTTGAGTGACGTGTCGACTTCCTGCAGAATCTCTTTCGACGTCACCAGTCCATTGTTTGACAGCTGGGAGCTCTGACCTTCATGTTTTGTAGATGACAGTCTCAGCAGCTAAACTTGTTCCTCGTTGCAAACTAACGGCCTAAGCGCTCTCCGCATAAAATGTCTGTCATCTGCCGATGTGGTTCTATTGTTCTTCCCTGGGTTTAGATACACGCGGACTTTCAGCGTTTTTGCTGCATCTGATTTGAGCAGTAATTGGTCCTCAGAGGCGTTGTCAATTTTGCATTCGGAAGTGGAGGTTAGACGAGGGGAACACAGAAATGTTTGTCATCTGGCACAAAATGGAAGTTGCGGATGTCGCAGAGCGACAACAGACATCGGAATGAGTGCAAGGATCAAACTCGAAGTCCGAATATAAGTTTGGATGATATGCCTCTAGAAGGCCAATGCTGAACCCTTTTTGTGATACAGCATATGAATTCTCTCACACCTTTCAGTAAACCCTGACTCAACGATTCCTCATCCTAAGAATCCCCGAACTAATCTGTCTAAACTGACCATGAGGCTGCCCTACTCATCAGTTCTGTTCATTTTCCTCAGCTGAGTCAATCAGTGTGCAAAATATACGGTCAGATAGTCATTGTCATCGGTGGGCTCAATTTAAAATGTCAGCCAATGAACGATCGATGCTGGGAAATCACCCCCGTCGGTCGTCTCATATGGTGCCAAAGTTTCCGATCTCGCTTCGAAAAGTTCCTGAGCGGCGGCTAGCGTATTACATGAGCATTCCGGCGTTGCTCTCACGTCGTGTCCCATTTGGATACCTGCTGCCAATCGCCCCTGGTTCCTTTACCAGCCGAAGCGTCGAATTTTCTTGCGAAAACAGCAAGAATTCCTTCAGGTGTTCTCTGTGTTCCTGGGGCGTCGAGAAGCCTGCAGGTTATTAACAATCGCCGCATGGGGGAGCCGTGCGGTCTCAGGCGCCTTTTCACGGTTCGCGCGGCTCATTCCACCCACCCCCCCCCCCCCCCACCCACCCCCGCCGACGGCCCACCTCTGAGGTTCGAGTCCTCCCTCGGGCATGGGTGTGTGTGTTATCCTTAGCGTTAGTTAGTTTAAGTTAGATTACGTAGTTTGTAAGCCTAGGGACAGATGACCTCAGCTGTTTGGTCCCATAGTCCTTAACACAAATTTCCAAAATTTTATTTCTATTAACAGTCCTGTCGGCTTGTAACGCTGATGTATTAGGCGCTAGGAACTGAATGGCCTCGCTCAGCGCTCAGCTGTTACGCAGTCCTTAAACGTCGGTTATCAGTGGCTTTCGGGAAAGTGACGCTATATCCTGGTGGCACCGTTTCGCCTCGAACGCTGATCTGCGAAGTTTACAGCATGTTATTTATCTTAAAAGTTACAATTAATATTCTTGTTTGAGCAGTATATTATAGAGGTAAAAATATTACTGCTCAACTAAAGCAGATATAATCATAAGCAAGGCATAATAAGATGGCACTTGCAAATCGCTCTCTGTTTACAGAACAATGATGTAGACAAACAGTGATTTACTCATCATCGTTAACGCATCATATCAACAGAACATCAGCAATTACTGAGCAATATTAAATGAAATAAAAATAACGCACGATACTCTGCAGTTATGGCATACTTTTTGTTCCATTCTTTTTCTTTCAGTAGACTTATGTTTACGTGCAGTTAGGTTTGTGTTCCCTCTTACGATCTAAAACGGTGATTAGGCAGCAAACAGTGAAAAATAATCATGTTTTTCCAGTATAACACGAAATGCTATGAATAACAAATGATAAATGACCTACACATAGATTTGTAGTATCATTTTTGTGAAAGTAATGACCGTTAACCCAATCTGTGCAATGTAGTATTTTTTTATTTAATGAATAATAGTTGAACTGTGTCGTGCTTTACCTTAAAGCACGCAACAAATTAGCATACGATTAACGAATTTTGAAATTTTAACTCTGGCCATTGGTTCTAAACCTGTAAATTTCGTGTAATTTGTAGTGACTGAAGGGGAGCAGTGGAAGTTACAACCAACGAGAAGCGAGTATACTTAGCCGTTATGGGTATTGAAACTTGCGTCCTGGAGGAAAGCCCCGTTTGTGGTCTAACGCTAACTTGCCACGTGAAACAAGCTAACGCTACCCTCTGAGAGGATTTCGAGTTTTGACTGCGGGTGTATCTAATGGACAAAAGTATCGGACTATAATTTTGAATAGACTGAACTGGCAGTTTTCTAACGGGCTTTAACCTTGGGAGTTAATGAAAGTGGTACAAATCATATGTGAATTAAAAAAACGAACGGCCGCCAGCCCAATTAGGCACATTAATTTGAAAATACATGTTTCGGAAAGTTGAACATTGGTTATTAAAGTTACTCTCGTTGATATTTCCCTCTGAACATCGCACAGGATACAAACTGACACAGGACACTCCCAGCAGTGTGTAGAAGCACACGCCAGATATTATGGAAAGCAAATTCGCACCAAGCTCACACCAATATAAGCTACACTCAAGATCATTACTTAAGCCAATACAGAAATGTTACTGCATGAAGTGCAGAACTAAATTTGGACAGGAGGGGCTTCTGGCTTAACTGATTTGAAAAAAAAAGACACAAATAAAGATAAATAATATCATAAATACACTGTTTATACTCCTCTATGTATAGCAGTTTTCCTTAGCAGCAGAAACAGTTCAATTTTCTTTCTAATATGTGGAGAATATCATGGGGACCCATGAACTAGTATAGTGTCACTAGTCAAGCTCTACAATTATTTCAGTAGAAAAGACTAATTCAAACAAAGTTAATCCTTCACTTCACTTGGAGTAGTTCATAATTTACTTTGTAAGACAAAATTTCAACACTGAGCTCAATTTACTTCGAAAAAATGAGCTTAACTTATTTGTCCTTTTTATCATCTGTGAAGCAGGTATTTTACACAACAACATTTACACAATCTGGCACTGTACTCGAGCAAAACTGTACTTTGCAATAAACTAAGAAAACTCTAGCAAAATTCTATCAACATTCACTTTTGTGGTTTTAACTTTAACTTTTACTACTCATTTTACATTTGACAACAAAATCATCTTTAAACACCTGACTGCAAGAATTGTTCATTTAAAATGGGATACTTGGTTTTAGTAGCACTTACGTGAGGACCCTGCTTAGTTTCGTGATATGTTTACGGACACAGATTTATAACATTTGGATTATTATTAAAACCACACACAATTAACTGGTTCATGCCCATACACATAGCTGCATGTATGGAGTTAATAAAGCAGTGGCGAAGTTTTGGTGGCAAGCGACATGTCGGCTAATTGTACTCACAGTTCTTGATGTTCGAATGCTCTACAAAATATCTTCTTGTCGTCGGATTTTCAACATATTACATCCATTCCTTTTTGCCGAGAAAAGCAGGCCGGCCGGGGTGACCGAGCGGTTCTAGGCGCTACAGCCTCTCTTACCACCGCCGAAGTGTACCGTGCTATCGCTAGCCACATAATGCTTACCGTTCACACCAAGGAGCCGTCCAGTTCGACCGCCAAAACCACCTTTCACATCGCTCCCTGCTACTTCCGTTGTGGTGGGACTTCCATATATCTTTTTTATACTACAATTACACGTGCCCTAAGCATAAACCAGCTTTCAATAAATATTTTCTTTTTTTATAAACATACACATATATTAAAAATTATTATTTTAACAAATCATCTTGCTTTTCTCGTATATGTATTACACAACTCTAAATTTCCTGTCACAAATTAACTAACTAGCACAGAATACACACTCCATAATTGCAAATATACAGTTACATAATAGAAACCAACTTATAATCGATATAACTGTTTCAGTGGGTCATGGTGAAGGGTATTTCACATCCAAGACACATTAAAGTGACGAGGTGCTGGACTTAGTACTCTTGGCGTCATACAATCGCATGAGTCCACAGCTGCCGTATTCAGAAGTTCTGGGAGTGAAACTGAGTAATGGATGTACTAAAACTTAGTTACCTTAATGATGGATTATTAAGCATCTTAGCAATAAACTTTAATTTCAGATTGTAACAATACAGCATTTGAGACTTTGCTTACTGTTTGCATCTACAGCATCCTGAAACGAGTTATTTAATTTCTGGGAAATATGTGTTTGATTAACAAGTGACTGAGTTCGCTGTTAGCCTCTACTTGTCGTGCAATAGTCATTGAGGTTCCGTCCAACTGTAATTTAATAATTTTGAGCAGACAGTATTCAGCATTGAATTTTGTGATCCATATTTTGTACTGTAACTATTTTACACTAAAGTACGATCGTATCTGGGTTAATAGACAGGAGTCCCAAAGATATATAAAAATTTGTCATGTTTTCAGTTCCACACACACATGATCGAAAGCAAACAATGATTTCGTACACAAAAGATATGTGGGCGCAACCGGCAAAAGCAGTGGTTCTACCCTGGGCATAATTAGTTAATGAATGGTGAAATTAAAATTTGCGAGAAAAAAAGCGTAAAGAGTTTATTTAACACGTGGTACTAGTAGTAGTAGCAGTAGTAGTAGTAATACTACGTACATTAATTCAGAATGAAATCTCTCCTATCGTTCCTGTGTACAGACAGCGATATCGATAGCCTAAGGTCATTACAGCCACAGATTTCACCTACCGCCACGAAATGACATGAGAGGACAATCACATGGGTGTGGCTGATGACGTACCTGGCTGTAATTTAGGACTGCCTTGGACTCTGACGCATCCACAAACTTTCTTGGAAGATTTTTAGGTTGGGTGTGAAATGAATAGCTTTAGTTATACCGACACCAGTTGTTAAAAGTTTGACCCTGATTTGTATCAGATCATCAATATCATCATCATCACAATCCTCTGCCATTTAACATCCACTTTTGGATGAATGCCGTTTATTGACCTTTCAAAGAGGATTGTGATCCTAAGTGATCCTCATGCATTTTGCTCTCGCGTGTCTTCTAATGTGAACTATTAGCTAGCCTTAGGTTCTCGTTCGAGTCTTTGCTTACCGCTTCGAATGCTTTAAGAAATATCACTTCTCCACACATCTGACTATATGTCCCGGCGAGCTATATTAAATTTTTTGGTGCTTGTCGAATTAGGTCTCTGCTGCAGTTTATTCACAGACACATTTACTGGCATTTAGCTCTCAAATAGTAAGTCGCATATAAATCTATTTGTCACTGAGCCATCCTCAGTTTTGAGTGACTCCCACAAGTTAGATCCACGTCTCATTGACGTAAGTCGGAACTGGTGAGAACTAACGATTTCACTTACATTGGAAGCTTCGTTTGGGAAGCTCAATTTGGTTTACGAAAAGCAATCTAAGCTAATTCTACTGTTTTGCTTATATATTTCTCTGACAACGAATTCTAATAACAATTGTTTTGCGGTTTTGGAAAGTCGACAAGTGAACGTCTGAGTTTTGGGGCATTTACACTGACTGCTTTCGACCAACGTCCAGTTTCATGGACACTTTGAAGACAAAACAGAGGTTAGCAAAATTTTATGGAATGGATGGCTTCGAGTGTCTGCCGTAATCGGTAAAATTGTTAAGATATTATTAACTTTATTTGCTGTCTGAGCAGCCTGGTCGATGAGACATGGCACGGTTTCCCCCACTTTTTCCGATCACCTCATCTCTCTGTGGCTTCTAAACAAAATGTCCTGAATCGTTTGTTGTATATATTTTAATCTCAGTCTACCTCTACAATTTTTGTGCTCTAGTAACATGGAAGGTGTTATCTGATGCCTTAAAATACAGTGTTTCTTATAATTCCTTGTCATTCCTGCAGTGGACCACTTAACTTTTTATGAGATTAGTAGATATAATTTTCAGCATCCTTCAGTACACCACATGCGAGATGCTTCCATTTTCTTCTTTTCCGGTTGTCCCACAGCCCAGGACTCACTGCTATACAATACTGCGCACCGAAAATACATTCCAGAAATTTGTTCCTGAAATTAAAACATATGTATGATGCGAACAGACATCGTTTAGATAGTAATGACTGTGCTAATCTGCTTTTTATATTCTTTCTTCGCTCGTCATGTGTAATTTTGCTTCCGAGGTATCAAAGTTTCTTCACTTGCGCCGTTTCGTAGTCCTCAATTTCGATGTTAGGTTCGTCACTAATCGCATTTCAGCTACTGTTTAATACTATAGTCTTTCTTTGCGTTGGTGTCAGTACATAATGTGTGCTCAACAGATTGTTCATCGGATTCAAGAGGTGCTATAACTCTTATTCATTGTTACAGACGGCAGCAGTGTCGTCTATACATCGTAACATTGACATGTTTCAACCCTGAAATTTAATCCCACTTCTGAATCTTCCTTTAATTTCTTTCGTTTACTCTTGACTCTAACGCATGAATAGTAGGTGGGGTGACGAGGCGAAACCACATTTATCTGGCAGTAACTGTGGGTTCCTCGATTACTCTGTATGAAATACTCAAAGCAGAACACCTGAAATATTAGTACACTTTTTTACATAAATGTATAAAATATATACTTAACTTTGTGACACTTCCTTGCTAATGGATAACGTACAACGGTCATGGACTAGCAAAGAATCACTTGATGCACTAATTAACGAACTGTTCTTTTGAGGTACAGTGTTCAATACTAATAACACGGTAAGTTCATCTTGAACTGTAACTATTCGTGCGTAGAAGACGATGACGTTGACTACTCTACCTGAGGGTTCGAATTGGAGAAGAGCTGCTGCTATCTGGACGCTATATCGACCTCACCATGAGCGCACTGCTGTACTGAGAGGGGAGGCGATATCTTCAGGTTGCGCCTCCCACATGTCGTTGTGGACAGTAGCGAGCCCTCACTTACGTCTGTGGTATCGATTCACGCTGCCAACTAATGATGTGGCAATGCAGTCTTTGTATCAGACCACAATATCTCCTGGTAGCCCACTGTCTAAGGGTGTTACCCATCATTCCCTGTAGATTATACCTCTTCTCTTCAGAATTTATGAAACGTGTAGCACTTTACGTTGTCGAAGGTTTTCATTCCTTATATAATAGATCTTCAGTCGTGCAAGCCTTCCAAATCGATATATATTTTGTTCTACTATCCTGATAGATCTGTTCCTTTCCTTGTAGAGGTCGTTACTATTGCTACTCCTTACGCCTACCCGCTCTTTCCTTTGCAGTTAACACTGGAGATACTTCTACGTTGCTAATTTTAATGGTCTTAGTTTTAAGTTCACAGGAACTTATTTTGACTTTTGTATAACCTGATACTCTCCTTATGACGACTGCTTCCTTTCTTCTTTCTTCGTCTATTTCTGCAGCAATTTCGCGAGAACCTCTTTGTATTTCCCATTGAATACATATCTAAGTGAGTAATATTATTCTTTTCCTTTCCTTTGCTGGGCACATTTGTATTCCGTAATTTCGTCAATCAGCTGGGGTATTTCCTAAATTCTATACAGCTTCATAGCTTTTATGTTTCTTGTACCTCCATTCGTCTGTCGAGCTTGTATGATTAGCCATTTTAAAGGTGTTAGTACTTCCTCAACTGAACTACCTTCAGTGGTATACAGTGTCACTGTACCTATAGGTCTAGACAACATCGAACAAAGTTCTTAATCCTCAACACTTCAGTTTCTCACTGGTAGTCAAAGTCACAATATCTGCAGTTTCCGACAACACTGAACATACATCAATGAACATCAAAACGTCAGTTCCTCTCTTCCTTGCCTGTTGATCCCTACTGACCATTAACTTCGGCCTAATGTTCTGTTAGGGTAACTCACACATATGGATTATGGAGCGGTAGGAAATATGAGAGCTACGTAAGCCCTGCAGTAATTTCACTAAAGTGGAGAGCACTTGATTTATTAGAAGGGGAAATATTCTGTAGGATTGTGACCTCTGGAGTGCCTCAGAATCAATTGCCAACTGATCTTATATGCAGGAAGAGAAAATGTGAATCCACATACAGTACAATTGGACGAATATATCACTATAGCAACATATCCTCACTCATAGAGACGAAACTAAGAAAATGTCAAACTGTTCTCTAAATTAATACTTCTGTGAATTTTAGATTACTTTTTAATAGGAATTTATATGTACACACTTAGAGGCTAAAGTAAAAATAATTTTTGTTACATATATAAGGTGGTGCATTGATCGTGACCGGGCCAAATATCTCACGAAATAAGCGTCAAACGAAAACACTACAAAGAAAGAAACTTGTCTAGCTTGAAGGGAGAAACCAGATAGCACTATTGTTGGCCCGCTAGATGGCGCTGCCATAGGTCAAACGGATATAATGTGCAGTTTTTTAAATAGGAACCCCCATTTTTTATTACATATTCGTGTAGTACGTAAAGAAATATGAATGTTTTAGTTGGATCGCTTTTTTCGCTTTGTGATAGATGGCGTTGTAATAGTCACAAACACATGGTTCAGAATTTTAGACGAACAGTTGGTAACAGGTAGGTATCTTAAATTAAAATACAGAGCGTAGGTATGTTTGAACATATTATTTCGGTTGTTCCAATGTGATACATGTATCTTTATGATCCTATCACTTCTGAGAACGCATGCTGTTACAGCGTGATTACCTGTAAATACCACATTAATTCAATAAATGCTCAAAATGATGTCCATAAACCTCAATGCATTTGGCAATACCTGTAACGACATTTCTCTCAACAGCGAGTAGTTCGCCTTCCGTAATGTTCGCACATGCATTGACAATGTGCTGACGCATGTTATCAGGCGTTGTCGGTGGACCACGATAGCAAATAACCTTCAACTTACCCCACAGCAAGAAATCCGGGGACGTCAGATCAGGTGAACGTGCGGGCCATGGTATGGTGCTTCGACGACCAACCCACCTGGCATGAAATATGCTATTCAATACCTCTTCAACCGCATGCGAGCTATGTGCCGGACATCCATCATGTTGAAGTTCATCGCCATTCTCTCATGCTGTGAAACATCTTGTGGTAACATTGGTAGAACATTACGTAGGAAATCAGCATGCATTGCACAATTTAGATTGCTATCGATAAAATGGGGGCCAATTATCCTTCCTCCCATAATGCCGCACCATACATTAACCTGCCAAGGTCGCTGATGTTCCACTTGTCGCAGCCATCGTGGATTTTCTGGTGCTCAATAGTGCATGTTACGCCGGTTTACGTTACCGCTGTTGATGAATGACACTCTCTCGGTAAATAGAATGCGTGCAAAAAATCTGTCATCGTCCCGTAATTGCTCTTGTGCCCAGTGGCAGAACTGTACACGGCGTTCAAAGTCGTCGCCATGCAATTCCTGGTGTATTGAAATGTGGTACAGGTGCAATCTATGTTGATATAGCGTTGTTGAAATTCGCGATTCTCGCACAATTTGTCTGCTACTGATGCGAGGATTAGCCGCGACAGCAGCTAAAACACCTACTTGGACATCATCATTTGTTGCAGGTCGTGGTTGACGTTTCATATGTGGCTGAACACTTCCTGTTTTCTTAAATAACGTAACTATCCGGCAAATGGTCCGGACACTTGGATGATGTCGTCCAGGATACCGAGCAGCATACATAGTACACGCCCGTTGAGCATTTTGATCACAATAGCCATACATCAACACGATATCGACCTTTTCCGAAATTGGTAAACGGTCCATCTTAACAAGGGTAATGTATCACGAAGCAAATACCGTCCGCACTGGTGGGATGTTACGTGATACCACGTACTTATACGTTTGTAACTATTACAGCGCAATCTATCACAAAGCGAAAAAAGTGGTCCAACTAAAACATTCATATTTCTTTACGTACTTCACGAATATATAATAAAAATGGGGGTTCCTATTTAAAAAAACTCTGCTGTTATGCGTTTGACCTATGGCAGCGCCATCTAGCGGGCACACCATAGCGCCATCTGGTTTCCCCCTTCATCTGCATCTACATCTACATTTATACTCCGCAAGCCACCAAACGGTGTGTGGCGGAGGGCACTATACGTGCCACTGTCATTACCTCCCTTTCCTGTTCCAGTCGCGTATGGTTTGCGGGAAGAACGACTGCCGGAAAGCCTCCGTACGCGCTCGAATCTCTCGAATTTTACATCCGTGATCTCCGCTGGAGGTGTAAGTAGGGGGAAACAATATATTCGATACCTCATCCAGAAACGCACCCTCTCGAAACCTGGACAGCAAGCTACACCGCGATGCAGAGCGTCTCTCTTGCAGAGTCTGCCACTTGAGTTTCTTATCATCTCCGTAACGCTATCACGGTTACGAAATAACCCTGTGACGAAACGCGCCGCTCTTCTTTGGATCTTCTCTATCTCCTCCGTCAACCCGATCTGGTACGGATCCCACACCGATCAGCAATACTCAAGTATAGGTCGAATGAGTGCTACATCTACCGTGCGTGTGTCTGACAAGCAGTCATTCCTTGCCTGGTGACGTTACTATCGCCTCGATGGTTTATATCAACCAATGGAGTACTTGTAGCGTTTTCAGATAATAAATCGGGCTGTGGAGCTTCTTGTGATTGTTCTTCCTTTGGTCGTCCTCCCTTCTCATTCATTTCAACTGGAAACTTCCCTTGTTGTGAAGGCGATGGAGAAACTGCACCCTTCTTCAATGAACCTGACTTCAGCCACCGATCCATGTCAGAAGTAATAAACTGGTCAAAAATCGACTTATGAAATAGGTAGTGCACTGACAAAGCAAGTTTAACATTTAATGGTGCCTGGGGCCGCATACGTGCTAGCGAGCGCTGTGACTGGTCGACAAAGCTCGCTCCGCGCATGCGTAAAAGGTTTCAGCGCACCTAGCGCCGTGAGCCGGCGCACAACGATCCCCCTATTGTTGCGAAACAGTCGATCAGAGAAGCCGCATTCTCCGGTGCTAAACTGTGTATGCGTTCTCACTTAGGAACCGCAAAGGCTGCTTGGGAATACGACCTAAAGTAAAAGTAGACATGTTTTGCACACAGACAAAAAAATAGTGATGAATTTGATTTTCACATTTTTATTCAATAATTTTACACATTATTTTACACGATTTGGTGAAAGGTGGCCGCGGACCCCCTAGAAAAAGCCGGCGGACCCCTAAGGGGTCATCGGACCACTCGTTGGGAAGCCCTGATTTATGTAATTTCATGAACGAACTCCAGAAGAATTTTCTAGAACTAAATTGAGTGACTGCTGCTTCTCACTATTTACTTTGTGAAATTTGTTTGAAATTATACCATTTTTTTTATAGTAGAGGTTAGTTCATAGAATCAACACCCAGAATAGGTTATTTTATTTGGATGTTAATGCTTCGTTAGCAATGGTTTCAAAAATTTCTCAGTAATTTTAAAAGGTTTTTGTGAAAAAGTTGTTAAATGTGACAGTTGTGACTCTCCTTGTCATATCTATTGTGTGAACAACTCGAGGTAACCGAACATGCCTCTGGGGCGGACTCGAGTACTCAGTGTCACTGATAGGCCCTACTTGTCTTCTGTCAAATGGGTGGTTCAGTATCTGCTGCTGGCATTTGTCAGCAGCACCATTTCTCACTTTGTTACTGAGACATCTACACTGATCAGCCAGAACATTATGACCACCTATCTGACAGCCGGCATGTCCATCTTTGGAACGGAAGTGTCGTGGCATGGAAGCAATGAGGTCCTGGTACCACATCTGTACGAACGTCACCTAATTCCCGTAACTTCTGGGAAGAGGGGCGATGACCCCTGACACCACTTTCAATCACATCCCAGATGGGTTCGATCGGGTTCAGATCTGGCGAGTTGGGGGGTCGGCGCACAATTGGAACTCGCCACTGTGTTCCTCTAACCATTCCGTCACATTCCTGGCCTTGTGACATGGCGCAGTATCCTGTTGACAGATGCCACTGCTATTGGGAAACATGCTCGTCATGAAAGGGTGTCTGTGGTCTGCATCCAGTGTCCAGATACTGCTTGGCTGTCATGGTGCTTGCACAATCTCCACTGGACCCATAGAAGCCCACGTGAATGTTCCCCAGACCATAATGAAGTTGCCGCCAGCTTGTCTCCATCCTGCAATACAGGTGTCAAGGGGCTGTTCCCCGGAAGACGATGGATACGTGCCCTCCCACAGTCATAGTGAAGAAGGTACAGCATCATCAGACCATGCAATGCTTTGCCATTGCACCAACGTCCAGTGCCGATGATTACGAGCCGATTTCAGTTAAAAAAAAAAAAAAAAGAGAGAGAGAGAGAGAGAGAGAGAAAGAGAGGTTCAAATGGCTCTAAGCACTATGGTACATAACATCTGAGGTCATCAGTCCCCGAGACTTAGAACTACCTAAACCTAACTAACCTAAGGACATCACACACATCCATGTCCAAGGCAGGATTCGGACCTGCGACCGTAGCAGCAGCACGGTTCCGGACTGAAGCGCCTAAAATTGCTCGGCCACAGCGGCCGGCGATTTCAGTCGCAGCTGGTGTTAATTTTGGCACGTGCGTGGATCATCGGCTGTGGAGGCCCATCGTCAGGAGTGTTCGGTGCACTGTGTGTTCAGACACACTTGTACTCTGGCCAGCATTAAAGTCTGATATTACTTTCGCCACAGTTCGTCGCCTATCTTGTTTTATCTGTCTGCTCAGCCTACGAAGTCCGATATCTGTAATAAGGTGAAGCCGCCCAAGCCCACGACGTCTAGTTGTGCTTTCACCTTGGTTTAGCCACGTGTTGAAGACACTCACGACAGCACTCCTCGCACACCCAACAAGTCATGCAGCTTCCGAAATGCTCGTGCCGAGCCTCCGGGCCAGCACAACGTGGGCTCGGTTAAACTCAGATTGCGCGCCTTCCCCATTCTACACTCGGGCAGCATGCCACTGATGCTACATCTACTGTGCGTGTGTCTGACAGGCAGTCATCCCTTGCCTGGTGACGTTACTATTGCCTCGATGGTTTATATCAACAGTAGGTGGGTGGTCATAATATTCTGTCTGACTAGTGTATATGTGATACCAATGAAGCAATCGACTCTCTTTTATTTACTTATTTGTTCTGTTAAGAATATAATATCTACTGACGAATAAACTTATTTATTCTTTTTGTCCATTGACCTTTTGTTATAATGTTGACTTCTATCGACTTTTGTTCTTCATATCCTACGACCTTGGTCTTTTGTGTACTGATATTCTTCAGCAATATTTAGACTGTAAACGTCTTTTTGGTGGTTATTCTCATTACCAGCAATAAAACGTTCATCATAATAAAACAGTGTCGTCATCACAGAATTTCATTCAATTAGATCATGAGCGTAAAAGTCTGACTCCTCATAAACACGGATTTTATTAGAGTCAACTTACATCCTTTCCATAAACGTAAGTCTTACTTTTTTTAACGCGCTTGTATTCAACAGTAGCATCATAAGAATTGTTACATATGCGTAAAATTCTTGTTCTGGTCGTTTCAGCCATGTCTATTTCAGCTGTTCTTTTCCTTGACGCTGGAGTTATCCGTAGCACATTATTTCCGTATTTATTTCCAGTTGTGATCCTTAGTCGTTTTAATTCATGTTATGTCCGTTATTACATTTGGCTTGTCTTCAGCTTCTTCTTGAGCGGAATACGTTTCTGGATGCCCTCCTGTGCTGTCCTCTCTTCCTACAGGTCATTCTTAACAAAGATGAACCTCATTTTATTAATGAAAAACTAGCTGAGGACTCGATTGCTCAACCTTATAGGACACACAAGAGCACTGTTGCCGCAGTAAATAATGCTCCTTCTACGAATAGCATTCGTGATCTTACCTACACCCCTGTAGCAAGTCCGTATCACAACGCAGTGGAGAAATAACGCAACTGATCCCGAATGGAAGGACACTATTTACAGGGTTGAATATGAATACGGGCCTATGGTTTAAAGGGTATGAAGACAACGAAAGGAAACCTCAGGACTTTTACTCCACAACGCGATTTCTACTGAGTAATCACGTCTATCTTAAATCAATGTAGTTTCCTAGTTTTCTGTATTAGCTCTCCACAAAAAGACGGGAAGTAATAAATATCTATTCAAGAATGTTGGGTTTCTTTCTTACAAATAGGAGCTAAAATGCATCAGGTTGTCGATTCAAAATAGTTGCATGAAACTTAGGAAGTAGTAGATGGTGAGATTATTTTATCATTCACTAAGTTTTTCACGTTTGACTCCTGTGTAATATTTCTTGGCGCATACTCTACACCCATCCCTTGCGCATATTTTTCAGTCGTTATTTTTGTGTGGCATATCGTAACCTTTCTTTCCACAATTTTATCATATTTTTTCGTCAGTTACCTTGGACTTAAATATCTGTGATATCCAATATCAAGCAAGCCAGCCACTTAATTTTCAAACTTGCCCCTAGGTTTGGGAGCCCTTGGTCCGTAGCGTTCGACGTTGGGTCGTCTTCAAATTTCACCAATTTCTTCGACTGGACGTAGGATTTTTTTCAAGACATGTCTTTCTCTTATTTATAATTTATCCATCAGACTTTTTTCTGTTCATTGCAAGGAACTGTGCAGGACATAGGCCTTGGGTCGTGTTACTATTAGTGATACTTTTCCAATAGAACTCAAACTGCTTTCTTCAACAATAATTTTTTCCCGTTTCTTGTCTGTCAATCATGGTGTGCTCCAAGGGTCAGTCTTGGCCCCTTCTCTTCGTGTTGTACATGAATGATCTTCCAAGCAATTTAACAAATGATTTTTCAAAGTCTGTTTATATGCTTCTGTTTGACGTCCATTTCTCTCAACAACACACATGACACTGCCTTACTCAAAACAGGTATACTTTGTGACCGTGCAATGCCAATAAACTATCTTTGAATATAGGAAAAACGCAATAATTAAATATTTCCTACAAAAATAGAACCCAAGAGAATTCAGAGTTATCCATTAAGTTCCTTGGTATCGTGTAACAAAATAACCTCAGTTGACAGACACATATTAATTATTTAATGCCAAAAATTTCTAAGGGTCTTTTTATGATTAGAAAGTTGCAGAAGACAGTAAACGAGAGAACCCTGCTTTCCGTTTACTGTGCCTATATTTATTCCTATCTGACCTATGAAACTGTCTGGTGGGGTTACAACTGTTGCTCCAAATGCGTCTTTAGTGCAAGAAAAGCAGTCAGACTCCATTAAGGGATTGGAGCTGAAGAAGTTTAAGGACCCTGCCAAATTTGTTAATTCAAAATTATTTTTATATTCTGGAGGAATTCTATGGCCATAAATTCTAAATGTACTTATTTATGATTTTATCATAATTTAAATTGCCTTTTTTGTATGTATTTATATCCCGGCATTGATTATGCAGTCTTTACACATGTGTAATTGTATTGTTCATTGGCAATAAAAATGAAACAAATAAATAAATGAAAATATGTAGTAGTGTCATACCGGTATCATTGACATTAATTGATACTGATTTTTGCAAATACACGTTTTTCTGGGCCTTATTATTGGAGGTGTTGTAAAACAACAACCCTTATAGGTATTCAAATACTTCAATCCGTTTGATTTCCTCTCCTTCTACCCGTAGTAACCCGGGATCTTGCATGATTTAATACATTCCGTTTTCTCGAAGGAAATCTGGAGTCCCGCTTTTATTGCTTGCGTCTTCAGTTCATTGATTTGTTCTGCAAATGTGTCAAGCGAACAAATTCATGTTTCAAAAGCATCTGAAATCTCAAAAATTTCGCTTTGGAGGCGGTGTGAATGAGAACACCACCACCTCTTTAGGTGGTGGTGATGAGAACCTATTGGCTAGCAGCCTTTGTTTTGTTCCCTATGGTGGCGACATTTTTCACCAAAATATTCCACTGAGATTTCCAGGTTGAAATCCATAGTTCCCTGCGCCGGTTTATGTTGTGTGTGAGAGAAAGTTATATTTTGCTAGATTTAACAGAATTTTTTTGAGTTGCCACGTCATTTATTAGTGATTATTTCATGTTCAGCCAGGATTTACCGTTTTATATATAGCTGAAGAACTCAGTGAAAGAAGGGGATAACTCCATTTTTCCGTAAACCAATTTTTTTGATGCTGTTAAAAAAACGCACTTCTTGCTTTTGTGCCTACAGAGTACCCTTCAGATCCTTACTCAACCTGTATAAACGATACCGTCTTTAAATTTTTTAAAGTTACATTTTTGTGACGCCAGACAAATTTTTATCCCCTCCTTGAGCCGAGGGCTTCGACTGTAAAGTCTTTCCGCACTTACAAATCCCTTCGTTACCGTCGTCCTTCACCATTCCGCCCCATGCAGTGTCATTATGCAAGATTCGAAAATGTGAGAAGTTCTCGCAGGAACACTTTTCGAACAGTTATCACTGCAAAGTAATATAAAAAAAATAGATGGTGGTAGCAACTACGCATTGGTTCAAACTGGACACTCCACGCATTATCGACAATGTTGACTTCATGCGTAATACTGTGACGAAGTCAGAAAAGTTCTGCTTTGCCTTGAAACTAGTAACAATTGATCCAGGTCTGCATGTCCACTATTGATGTACAAAACATGCGTGTTGGAATATGGATACCGTAAGTATTTATATTTTTTTATAAAATTAAAGAAAGACCTTTGCATTTGAACGAATGACCAGTTCACGGCTACGTGACAATGGCGCGCACGTTACACTACATAACACACACTCCCTCTGATGCAATAAAAAACGGACCTGTGGCCTTAGAATCCACGGACGATAATAAATATTCCCGAGGCCAGCAAGCAAGTCGGAAGCAGCCGAGATCGAACAACAGTCATTACAAAAATTCAGCGCCCTTCACCTTTCCTTAGCGATCTAATCACACTTAAAAAATGCGATAGATCTACTAAAGAGTCTGTCTACACTACGCGTGTCCGCACACTTTTGGAGTACTGCTGCGTAGTGGGATCCTTACCAGACAGGATTAATGGAGTACATCGAGAAAGTCCCAAGAAGAGCAGCACGTTTTGTATTATCGCGAATTATAGTAGAGCGTGTAACGGGCGTGATACGTGATTTGGTATGGACTCCACTAAAACAAACGCATTTTTCGTTGCGGCGTAATCTTCTCAGGAAATTTCTATCTTCATTCTCCTCCGAATCCGAAAATATGTTGTTGAACCGACCTACATAGGGAGAAACGGTATCCATAATAAAATAATAGGCATTCGTTTTTTCCGCGCCCTGTTCGAGAGTGGAATGATAGAAAATTGTCGTGAAGGTGGTTCAATGAACCCTCTGCCAGGAACTCAAGTGTGATTTGCAGAGTATCGATACAGATGAGTATGTATATGTAGAAATCACAATCTCAGACTTGCAACATAATGACTGAGAACATTTTTTTCCCATCACCGAACGATTCAATTCCCCCTAGTCTCTCTCAAAACAGTCTTCCAGAATTCCATGACTATTCCAGGGAAATCAGTTTTCCTGTGAAATCGTAAGGTATTCCTTTTCTCTTAACGTTGCTGTTGCTGAGACTGGCGAAGAAATCCAGTGGCTGCTTTTCACCAGATTGCCTCTTTTTTTCTTCAACAAAAATATATGGTGATTAAGTATATGAATAAAATAATGTGATCCTTACCAAATCTTTGTACCACTCATGAATTTTAATTATAAATTATGACACAAAGATGTGAGCAGCTCTCTTTTGTATCCACCCTATTCCAGCACTACAAGGAGAAGACAAGATACAGTTGCTTCTCTCTACCGACATTTATTTTTCGACAAATGACAATGAGCCAACAGCAGAGATGAAAGTCGCTCAAATGAGCACCTAACAAGGGTAGAGAAATACTTTAAGTTGAAAAATAAATACGAAAATGATACCTAAAGTCACAAAACTAAACAGAAAGGATCTACACTCCTGGAAATTGAAATAAGAACACCGTGAATTCATTGTCCCAGGAAGGGGAAACTTTATTGACACATTCCTTTCGCAGCAATGCAGGCTGCTATTCTCCCATGGAGACGATCGTGGAGATGCTGGATGTAGTCCTGTGGAACGGCTTGCCGTGCCATTTCCACCTTGTGCCTCAGTTGGACCAGCGTTCGTGCTGGACGTGCAGACCGCGTGAGACGACGCTTCATCCAGTCCCAAACATGCTCAATGGGGGACAGATCCGGAGATCTTGCTGGCCAGGGTAGTTGACTTACACCTTCTAGAGCACGTTGGGTGGCACGGGATACATGCGGACGTGCATTGTCCTGTTGGAACAGCAAGTTCCCTTGCCGGTCTAGGAATGGTAGAACGATGGGTTCGATGACGGTTTGGATGTACCGTGCACTATTCAGTGTCCCCTCGACGATCACCAGTGGTGTACGGCCAGTGTAGGAGGTTGCTCCCCACACCATGATGCCGGGTGTTGGCCCTGTGTGCCTCGGTCGTATGCAGTCCTGATTGTGGCGCTCACCTGCACGCCGCCAAACACGCATACGACCATCATTGGCACCAAGGCAGAAGCGACTCTCATCGCTGAAGACGACACGTCTCCATTTGTCCCTCCATTCACGCCTGTCGCGACACCACTGGAGGCGGGCTGCACGATGTTGGGGCGTGAGCGGAAGACGGCCTAACGGTGTGCGGGACCGTAGCCCAGCTTCATGGAGACGGTTGCGAATGGTCCTCGCCGATACCCCAGGAGCAACAGTGTCCCTAATTTGCTGGGAAGTGGCGGTGTGGTCCCCTACGGCACTGCATAGGATCCTACAGTCTTGGCGTGCATCCGTGCGTCGCTGCGGTCCGGTCCCAGGTCGACGGGCACGTGCACCTTCCGCCGACCACTGGCGACAACATCGATGTACTGTGGAGACCTCACGCCCCACGTGTTGAGCAATTCGGCGGTACGTCCACCCGGCCTCCCGCATGCCCACTATACGCCCTCGCTCAAAGTCCGTCAACTGCACATACGGTTCACGTCCACGCTGTCGCGGCATGCTACCAGTGTTAAAGACTGCAATGGAGCTCCGTATGCCACGGCAAACTGGCTGACACTGACGGCGGCGGTGCACAAATGCTGCGCAGCTAGCGCCATTCGATGGCCAACAGCGCGGTTGCTGGTGTGTCCGCTGTGCCGTGCGTGTGATCATTGACTGTACAGCCCTCTCGCAGTGTCCGGAGCAAGTATGGTGGGTCTGACACACCGGTGTCAATGTGTTCTTTTTTCCATTTCCAGGAGTGTATATGAATGAATGAATGGTTTATTGGTCCACACCGTAATAACTTAATGGTCGTGGACATATCCAGTTTACAAACACAAGAATATTAAAAATGTTTAGAAGTAATGATAAATTATGCACAATAACATTAAAAATCCTTGATGGAGTACAAAAATTTATCAATTCACAGTTCCTTCAACTTTGTCTTAAATATGGTACCTTTGAACACTTTTTTATTATTTGGGAATCTGATATAAAAAATGTCTTCCAGCAGAAAATGGACTATGTCTGTTGCTCTTTTATTACTAAATTTTATGTGCCTCTCTTCTCTTTTTTTTTAAATTATAATTATGGATCTCACTAGTGATTACACTATGCTCCATATTTTATTTTACAAACTCTGTAGTTCTGAGAATATACAATGTATACACTGTTAGTATGTTATACTTAATGAGGTATTCTTTTCAGGACTCATGCTTACTAATATTAGCTATTATCCTAATTGCTCATTTCTGGCCTGTAAAAGCTCTATGCATATATACCTTTGGTGTGACACTCCAAATCTCAATACCATATTGCATGCAGGTGGGAGTGTATAAGTCCCAAATAGATTTGTCTTAAAACAGGTTGCACTATTATGCTAGAAAGGTGTTGTAGCAGTAGGTGTTACAGGAGATTTTTTTACACTTGTAACTGATGTTCTTCTTCCATGTAAGATGTTTGTCTACTGTAATACCCAGGAATTTATGTTTATCAATTGTTCCAACTGATAGCTCTAGTTCTGTATCCACTTGTCTTGATTTATAATTTAGCAGAAACTCCATCAGAATTGTCTTGTCCTTATTTAGTGTCAATTTGTTTTTGGTGAGATATTCTGTGATGAGGCTAATGTTCTCTGCATTATTTTGCACTGCTACATGTTTTGTAGGGCCCCAACATATGTAGGAGGAATCACCAGCATAATTTACTAGGTTTGAATTTTGTGGAATTAAAAAGGTGCAAATAACTTTGTTTCCATCATCCAGTTTATTCAGTACCACTTGTAAAAATGTAGCTACAGCTGTTGTTGTAGATTGGGCTTCCTGAAACCATGCTGAAAGTTTTTTAATAGATTGTATTTACAGAAAAATGATTCAAGTTGATCAAGAAGTGGCCTTTCCAACTGCTTACTAAGTACTGATGTAAATGAAATAGGCTTATAATTTTGTATATCTGTAGTTATTCCTTTTTTGTGCACTGGTCTTATTTCAGTGACTTTTAACAGGTCAGGGAATGACCCCTGACTGAAAGAGCTGTTTATTAAATGTTGGAGTGGCTTTACTTTATTGTTTCATTATTGTATTCCTTCAGTAATTTCAATGAGGTGTCATCGCAGCCACTGGATGTATTTGCTTTTAAGATGGAAATGGTTTTCAGGATTTCCAATTCTGTAACACACCTCGGGAAGAATGAGTTACTGACATTATTGGGATTTATCACTTGTGATGGGTCAATCTCATCCTCCCTACTCGTCTTTCTAAAGTGGTCTATTAATCTCTCACATACTTCCTTTGGCTCACTCAGCAATTTTTCATTGTCACTTATTATGTTATTGCACACTGCATTGTCCCTGCCTCCACTTTCCTTATTTACTATAGTCAACACTGTTTTGCTAACGTTGCTAGATTGCCTCACCTCTTCAGCATACATCTGTGCCTTTAATGTCTTAAGTGCGTCCCTGTATGTTTTTCTACAGGCTTTGTATTTAGATTGGAAGTGCTGCAGTTTGGTGTCTATAAAAAGAACATATAAATCCTTCATATGTTCCTTTAATTTTATCATGTTCGGGGGAAGTTTAATATTCCTGGAACTGTCAGTTTTCTTTAGTGTTTTGCAGACTGAAATAACAAAGGAAAATTTGTACCAAGGCCACGACTCAAACTCAGGTTTCCTGCTCACTAGGCAGATGGACTAACTACACCACCCTGGCAGTTGTGCAAAGCCACTGTGCCAATGTGGAGTAGTAGTTGGCACATCCGCCTAGTGGGCAGGTGACCAGAGTCTGAATCCAAACCTTGGTGCAAATTTTCATCTGACTCTTCAATCTGCATTTATACATCATAGATATCTGAGATTTGGAAATGTCCCTGGAACCACACAATTTCATTTGATTAAACAGTGGTGTGAGATTTACAGAATTCCCAGTTTACCAGGTTTTTGGACAAGTCCCATCCTTGTTTCAGGATTTTGAGAATATTTGGTCAATTGAATCATATGCCATTTTGAAATTTAAGAAAGTCACTTCTAATTTCTTATTTCTGTGTTTTGGTTAGAGAAGATACATTTAAGACTGATGATTTGTTCAGCAGTTGAATGTCTTTTCCTGAACCCTCCTTGGTATTCACCCATACTTACTTTGTCTTAGTGCTCTTGATGTTCTGTATCAAAGCATACATATTTATGCAGTTTCCTGTAACATGGATAATAATGGGTTGTCACTTCCCAAGTGTGGATATTGTAGGAGACTGGATGATAGGGATTCATGCTGAAAGGAAAATCAGTCATTTCGACAAGTGAAAGGAATTCTTGAATTGCTATCCGAAATTCCTTTGACCAATACACTAGTGAGGTATAGGACAACAATGGGGTGGTGACTATGGAGAATAAATATTCAATTAGTAAATCATTATTATTAAATGTATGATATTTTAATAGACAGCTTACAGAAAATTATTATTCTGACAGATGATGTCTACAGCTGGAAAATCTATCTACCAGGTGCTGTGTTCCCACCAGAAATGCTAAATCCAACCACAGAGATAGTGACACTCATTTACTTTTCCTTCAACTTACATAATCTCAGGTACTTCTTCCAAAGACAATGAATGCCAGCAGAAGCTTATACAAAGAGGGCAAGGGCGGGGGGAGCAAAACTCTTAAGACTGCCATTTTTTATAGAAATAAGTTGGTCAGTTTTGAGACATGTCAAGCCATAAGAACTCAATTTTGTAGGTGACACAGAGAATTGCCAATGCCAGAACAATCTATACAACTGACAGCTAATAACCCACCATGACTAATGCACTTGTACATAGTAGTTCTAGTACACGGTGCCCTTTCTTGCTAGAAATACCTCATTCACATTCATTGCAGCCTTAGCAAATACACTCCTGGAAATTGAAATAAGAACACCGTGAATTCATTGTCCCAGGAAGGGGAAACTTTATTGACACATTCCTGGGGTCAGATACATCACATGGTCACACTGACAGAACCACAGGCACATAGACACAGGCAACAGAGCATGCACAATGTTGGCACTAGTACAGTGTATATCCACCTTTCGCAGCAATACAGGCTGCTATTCTCCCATGGAGACGATCGTAGAGATGCTGGATGTAGTCCTGTCGAATGGCTTGCCATGCCATTTCCACCTGGCGCCTCAGTTGGACCAGCGTTAATGCTGGACGTGCAGACCGTGTGAGACGACGCTTCATCCAGTCCCAAACATGCTCAATGGGGGACAGATCCGGAGATCTTGCTGGCCAGGGTAGTTGACTTACACCTTCTAGAGCACGTTGGGTGGCACGGGATACATGCGGACGTGCATTGTCCTGTTGGAACAGCAAGTTCCCTTGCCGGTCTAGGAATGGTAGAACGATGGGTTCGATGACGGTTTGGATGTACCGTGCACTATTGAGTGTCCCCTCGACGATCACCAGTGGTGTACGGACAGTGTAGGAGATCGCTCCCCACACCATGATGCCGGGTGTTGGCCCTGTGTGCCTCGGTCGTATGCAGTCCTGATTGTGGCGCTCACCTGCACGGCGCCAAACACACATACGACCATCATTGGCACCAAGGCAGAAGCGACTCTCATCGCTGAAGACGACACGTCTCCATTTGTCCCTCCATTCACGCCTGTCGCGACACCACTGGAGGCGGGCTGCACGATGTTGGGGCGTGAGCGGAAGACGGCCTAACGGTGTGCGGGACCATAGCCCAGCTTCATGGAGACGGTTGCGAATGGTCCTCGCCGATACCCCAGGAGCAACAGTGTCCCTAATTTGCTGGGAAGTGGCGGTGCGGTCCCCTACGGCACTGCATAGGATCCTACGGTCTTGGCGTGCATCCGTGCGTCGCTGCGGTCCGGTCCCAGGTCGACGGGCACGTGCACCTTCCGCCGACCACTGGCGACAACATCGATGTACTGTGGAGACCTCATGCCCCACGTGTTGAGCAATTCTGCGGTACGTCCACCCGGCCTCTCGCATGCCCACTATACGCCCTCGCTCAAAGTCCGTCAACTGCACATACGGTTCACGTCCGCGCTGTCGTGGCATGCTACCAGTGTTAAAGACGGTGATGGAGCTCCGTATGCCACGGCGAACTGGCTGACACTGACGATGGCGGTGCACAAATGCTGCGCAGCTAGCGCCATTCGACGGCCAACAGCGCGGTTCCTTGTGTGTCCGCTGTGACGTGCGTGTGATCATTGCTTGTACAGCCCTCTCGCAGTGTCCGGAGCAAGTATGGTGGGTCTGACACCTTGGTGTCAATGTGCTCTTTTTTCCATTTCCAGGAGTGTATTTTGCTGGAAACAAGTCAGGTCTTACACACTGCTGAAGTCTTGGACTTTTGCATCTGTATTAAATACCAGTGTTGTCTGCTTGTAGGACGTACAAAGTGGTTGGTATTTTCAAACAAAATTGTTTCATGTTCTAAGCAAATGTTAATACACATGTGTGTATCTCATTGGTCATTATGTAATTTGATTCATGTCAGACTGGCATACTTACTTAAAATGTATTTCACTAGGCAGAATATATTGATGCAGTTTTAATGTGAAAGTGTCTTTGGTGGATAACTCACTGCAGTCATTTTTGTTTACATCACAAACCAGCTTCTGGCAATGTATTACAATTTTGAACATTTTATGAATAATAGATATCTACAGATGAAATTTATTTGAATGTACAAATATTATATTGTCCAAATGAAAGATAATTTTTTCCTGCTCTTTATACAATATATAGATAAATTTCAGAATCCAGTGTTAAATTATATGGTTTATTGTTTAAATGTGTTCCTTTCTGTAAGTGCAGGGAGACTGTTGTGCTGAATTATGCGGGCAACTCATATTTATAAGAGATGTAAAGATGTTCATAGCTGACATTGTACAAGTTGATTTTTTTTTTGTTCTTCTTTTACCCAAACACCCAAGAATTTGTATGAGCTAATCAATGCTAATTATGATTCACTTGACATTGCAGCCAGAGGATATCAACATATATCACTTTGTGAATGGAAATTGTATCAGATCTGACTCAATATTTCTACAACCTTTTTCAGACAGTAATTAATAACATATAATTGGATCATCTGAAAAGAGTTTGAGGTTATTATTTATGTTATCTCCAAGCTCATTGACATATAGCATGAACAGCAAGAGTCTGAACACACTTCAGTGGGGGCACACCTGAAGTTACTTCTACAAATGTTGATGATTCTCCATCTGAGATACATGCTGTGTCCCTCCTGCCAATAAATCCTCAGTTCAACCACACATTTTTGCTTGACACATCATTGTACTTTAAATAATGAGCATAGATTGGGTACTGAGTCAATTGCTTTTCGGAAGCTTGCACTGTCCTCACATGATGCACTGAAAGTGACTCAGTATCACACCTACACCTACTGTCAAAAGTAAAGTAATGTGGGGTATTAAGTGAAATTTGTGACTGAATTGAGGACTTTATCGTAGGGAGGATGCAGCATGTTGTTTTGAATGGAGTGTCATCATCAGATATAGAAGTAAACTCAGATGTGCCCCATGGAAGTGTTTTGGGACTCTTGCTGTTTGTGTTGTAGAATAATGATCTTGCAGACAGTATCAATAGTAACCTCAGACTTTTTGCAGATGTTGCAGTTATCTATAATAAAGTACTACCTGAAAGAAGGTGCACAAATATTTAGCCAGATCTCAATAAGATTTCAAAGTGGTGTAAAGATTGGCAACTTACTTTAAATGTTCAGAAATGTAAAATCGTGCACTTCACCAAATGAAAAAAATGTAGTATCTAATGACTATAATATCAATGAGTCACTCTTTGAATCGGCCAACTTGTACAAATACGTAGGTCTAACACTTTCCAGGAATATGTCATAGAACAATCACATAGGCTCAGTCATGGCTAAAGCAGGTGGAAACTTCAGTTTACTGGTAGAATACTGGGAAATCGCAATCAGTCTACAAAGGAGATTGCCTACTAATCACTTGTTTGACCAGTTGTAGAATACTGCGTGAGACCCAGACCAAATAGAACTAACAGGAGATACTGAATGTGTACAGAGAAGGGCAGCACAAATAGTCATAGGTTTATTCGATCTATGGGAGAGTGTCGATGAGATACTGAAGGAACTAAACTGGAGGACTCTGAAGATAGATGTAAACTATCCCTAGAAAGTCTGTTAACAAAGTTTCAAGCATTGTCTTTAAATGATGATTCTAGGAAAAGATTACAATCCCCTACATATTGCTCACATAAGATCATAAGGATAAGACTGGAATAAATACTGCATGCACAAAGGCATTCAAATAATCATTCTCGTTGTGCTCCACACCTGAATGGAATGGGAGGAAACCCTAATAGCTGATACAGTGGAACGTACCATTTGATGTAGAAGTCAAGAAATATTCAGTCTTCCTTACTGCCATGATCCATAAATAACAGTGTATCACCTGAGAAAAGAACAAGCTGGGTTTCCCAGGACCAATCTTTTTTCAGCTTCCATGCTGATTGCCATAGTGGAGGACATTCTGTCCAAGATACCTGATTATGTTTGAGATCATAATATGTTCTAAGATTTTAGGACAGAGGGATTTCAATTATATTGGACAGTTGTTTTGTGTATAACTTCTGCTGCATTTCTTATACATGGGTGTGACTTGTGCTTTCTTCCAACTAGTGGACACACTCCTTTATTTCCTACAGATTTCACTTCCTTAATTGTCTCGTTATTCATCCTTATATTATTTCACAACTTGGATAATTATTGTGTATCCATAACAAAGATACAAACTTTCCATTGGAAACTGTTAGGTGAACATAGAGTCTATGGTACTCTATAGTGAAAGTCAGTTTCTTGTTGCAGATGTCAGTGTGCCTGTTCCATAACGTAGGTCATGAAAAGAGGATGCAGTTACACAGCCAGAGGCTACTTCTAGAATGGGAGGCCTTAATGCGGAGGGCCATCATCAACAGCTCATTGGAGAGATCTGAGCAGGGTCCGCCGTTCAAGTACAAGGAAAATGACGAGTATTTTGATTCGATCTCAGGGTCTGCAAGTGATGAATTTAGTCACTTGCACTTCCGTACGGTGGTGCGTCACGAAGGCAAAATCTGTCACTCGTTTGTCCTGAGGCTGCACAATAATGATGGACATAGAAGAAGAAGAGGAGCTGGTAAATAAGAAACAAGAAGTTGCAGAAGAGCACAGGGAGAAGAAAGATGAAAAACAGAAGGCAGTAATTTGTATGCAGGAGGGGGAAGGTGAAGAGGAAGACAGAAGTGACATGGACTATGAGAATGGTGAATGTGAAACACTAGAGGAAGTACAACGCAGTGGGGAGGAGGAGGAGGAGGAGGAGAAGGGGAGGCATGAGGAAGATGATTGTGAGAAGCAAATGGAGTTGCACAAGAAGGAAGAAAGTGAAGAGCAAGATGAAAAAGGAACACAAAGCAGTGCTGAGGAAGAGGAAGCTGGAACAGATTGCAGCTCAGTTCCAGCAGACAGAACTGCTGAGGAGGAGGAAGAATCTAGCTGCAAAAATCTGCCACTGGGTAACAGTACTGCACGCTGAGGGTATGTATTGTGTTCATTCAAAATTACATCTCAAATGTACTCTGTTTGTATTCTAATCATGGCCACACCTGGTCCAGGGCAGGAGTGAGCATTTTTGTTAAATGTATTTACATTTTTAAATATTAAAATGTTCAAGCTTCTCAGCTATCTTTCAGAATATTAAGTAGAATTAAAACAAAAATTCAAAAAAATTACAAGTAATATTTAACATAGGATATTTTTAAGCTGCTTGACTGGGAACTACCTACTTTGATTGGCTTGTGGCCCAAACAGCTGCTGAAAACATCCATCCACAAAAAGGTGACCATTCACAGGCTGGCCAACAACAAAGATGACATGTTTAATGAACCGCAAACTAAAGGAAGTAGAGTAAAGTATGACAATAAAATACCCTCCAATAACAAAAACATTACAGAAAGTCTGATTTTCCCACACACATATGGAAAGTAAGACCATTTCCCACACTTATATCCTTGTGTACTTACTGTCAGCAGGCCTGCCTTTGCAATTGTAGTGATAAGTGAAAAAGGGATAATGGTGAGAGCACACTTTGATTTTACGTAACGCGAAGTGTAATGTCATAGAAAATTGAGAGGTTTTCCTGCTGTTATTCACATGAAACATGTATGACTAAAATTTTTGGATGTACCATTTTCAAATGAAGAACTTCTCTGAACTGTAATTTCTTGGCAGCTATGCTACAGAAATGTACTAAGAACTGACACAAATAAATCTTCTTTATTATTATATTGAAACATTTTATACATATTATTGCTGATATCCTCAATAAAATGTGAAGCATTTGTGGCATATCAAATTTGGGATGAAAACAAATTATATTTGGCAGAAGGAGAAATACAGAAACAAATTGTGACCTCACTCAGAACAGGACCCTGAATCCGCAACTGTTATAACTGTTCCAGGTTAATCAATTTCTTGATCGATAACCCACTGCAAGAGAATGTCCAGTATAGGGTTGCCAACTCTCCAGTATCATACAGGAACTTCTGTATTCTTCTGAATATTTGAGTGTCTCCTGTCTCCCATATTTGAGAAAGTGACACTTTAAAATTTAAACCTGCCACATATTTTTCAAATCTCATTGCTGGCCAATTGTTGCAATATCAATTAATCGATACAGCATAATATTATCGATACAGTTACTACATTAATATAGGACTATAGGGAAGACAGAACATAACACGGTGTTGCGAGGTATGTTGCAATTATCATGTTTCTTAGTAATTCTGCTCAATCCAAGTTATGCAAAATGGAAGAAACCAAACTCTGCAGAAAAAGAGGGGAAAGTACTTCTGTATGTATCAGAAGATATGGAAAGAAACTCATTTATAGGTTAATCCTGTAAAAGGAAACAATTCTAAAGCGTATTGCACCCTTTGCAAGTATGAATTCAACATAGCACATAGTGGTACAGACTGTCAACAGCATGCCAACACTGAGGCCAACACTGAAGGACACAAAAGCAGAGTTAAGGGAAGTAAGACATCTAAGATACCCAGCTATTTTCAGTGCCTAAGTGATAGTCCCACTAGTGATGAATCCGACAAAGTTGCAGTGGGTGAGTTATAGTTTCTGTATCATACAGTGAGGCACAATCTAAGTTATATTAGCATGGACTGTGCAAATTAACTTGCAAAGAATGTATTTATGGATTCAGATGTGACCAAAAAAATAAATTGTGGTAGAATGAAAGCAGAATCTATTTCAAAAAATGTATTAGCACCTAGAAGTGTAAGTGATTTCCTAGATGTGCTTAATGATCCAGAGAAGTGTAGCATCTTTTTTTCTGTGACCTCAGATGAGTTGAATTTCAAGAAGAGGAAAATGGTACCTGTAGTAGTCAGGTACTCTGAACCTTGTGTTGGCATCAGAAATGAACTATCAGATTTGGGGAACAAGCAGATGAGGGTGCTAGTGGCATTCATGCTTTGACAGGAGACAGTCTTGAATCTCATTCATTAAATGTAAATGACATTTTGCCTTATAGTGCTGATAATGCTGGTGTCAATTATGATGAAATTATTGAGTGAGAAAAATAACAAAATATTTAAAGCAAACTGCACAAATCACATAATCCATAATGGTACTAAATTTGCTTCTGATGTCTTAGATGTAGACACAGAAATGATAGTTACTAAGATTTATGGACACTTTTCAGTGTCAACACAATAAACTAATACTAAACTCCATCTGAACAGGCCATGAAGGCCCAATGGTACCGACTGGCCGCCATGTCATCTTTTAGCCCGCAGGCATCACTGGATGCAGATATGGAGGGGCATGTGGTCAGCACACCACTCTCCTGGCCATGTTTCAGTTTATATGAGACCGGAGCTGCTACTTCTCAATCTAGTAGCTCTTCAGTTTGCCTCACAAGGGTTGAGTGAGCCCCGTTTGCCAACAGTGCCCGGCAGACTGAATGGTCAACCATCCAAGTGCAAGCCCCGCCCAACAGCACTTAACTTCAGTGATCTGATGGGAACTGGTGTTACCACTGTGGCGAGGTTGTTGGCTAGCAGCAAAATTCAGGAAAGAATTAAGATCTTTTTTGAATTTTGTTGTTACTGATTGGTGTGCAATTTTAAGGCATGTGCCTACCAGGTAGCTGTCCCTCACATCAACTGTTGAAAGGCTAATATAGAACTGGGAGCCAATAATAAGTTATTTTCAAAGCACAAATGAAACATCTAACACTTCAAAATTGTATTTTAGTGATGAGGCTCTAAGCAAAATGTTAATTCTGGAAGCATATCTTCAATTTTTTAACTTACATTGGAAACATTATTTTGGAAACCTCAAAATATCTAGAGATTTCAATTTAACTATGGAGTCCTGTCGCATCATTGAAGCTATGTCAAAGAAAATTTGCAAAGAAAAGATGACTTTATTTTTGGAAGCAATACACACAAGATTTTAAGTTGATTACATCCTGTCAATCAGAAGAGAATTCAAAATAATTTTGTTGAATTTTATGATACCTTTCATACTTACATTGTAAAAAATGTAAACATTTCTGACAATGCTATAATTCAGTCCTTGCTCCCACTGTCCCTAAAGAAATCAGTTAATTTTAATGATTTTAGAACCTGCTTACTCATATTCAGGTAGACATAAATGAGGATAACCTGTACAATGAAATTTTGGTCTTTGAAAAATATAATAAATACAAAAATTGCCACCAGTGGTAGCACAGTTGAAAAGTGGGCATCCATGATGACTGAGCCTGAGGCAAAAGGAATTATAGCCAAGAAGATAAATACGATTCTTGGGTTTTTTTCTCTGATGAATGGCAAATGGTCTGATGATAGGAACTGTTGCAATATAGATTTAATGAAAGCTGAACAACAAATAAGTGTTAATTTTTGTCACACATGTGATGAATTTGTCCAATTTGCAAGGAATGATCGCAAACTTCAGACTGCTGTCAAAAGTGTAAACAAATGTACTCGTGGTAAAAAAATTCTGTAGACCTTCATGTTATAATTGTTATGAAGAAGTTTTTTGGTTAGTCAGTGCAATAAAACTGTTTTAAGATTTAAATAAATTGTGTTTGGCATATTAATTTTCTCAGGTCCTAGTCTCCCTTATTTCGACAAAAAAAAGTTGACAGCCCTAGCCCAGCATCTGACCTAGTGGGAGAAGCACAGGAGGGTGTTAGGGAGAGGGGGGGGGGAGGTGAGATACACATGTTAGTTTTGAGGTGAACGCCAAAATAGGTTTGAGGTTCCATGACAAATGGATCTATGGATCCAGTAGGATTCAAAATGGTGGCATATATACAAGCAGTTGAAAATTGCTCCATAAACTTTGAGTTTTTATCATCAGTGAAGTGTTACTCATTTGGTGAAAAAGTGAAAACTGGTGTTACAATGTGTCCAGCAAAACATATATGGTCTCATTCATGCTGATTTGTCAAAGTAAATTACAATAATGTATTTTCGTGTGACTGTAATCATCTGTATAATGGTTGAGAAGCTGCCACAGAGATATGTAATGCTGAACCCAAACTAAATGTGAAAAATGAAGTATACAAAGACCTAAAAGCAGCTAGAAAGTACATTAAAATATTAGAGAACATGATTCAGCTTCTTACTGAACCTGCTGAAACTTCAGTATTTCACCAATAACATAGTATACTGCCAACAGCATGGAAAATGAGGTAGGCTTAAATATTTACTCTGATAGCCATGGATGCGGTCTAGCGGAAATTCTCAATAATCATCGTGACTTAAAAGCCTCCAGTAGTATAAAACCAGGTGCTCAAATGCAGGAAATTATAATGGACTTCCTAAAAGACAACAAAAAAAAAAAAACACACAAATCGTTAGATTTTCTTAACTGGAGGTGCCAGTGACATGTACAGGAATGAGTTATATTGAATGCTGTGCACAACTTTAGCAACTTTCTGGACAATACTAAGAAGCAGAATGTTATTGTCACTAGCATTCCATATAGACATAATCTCATCCTACTTCATGTGTAAACCAGCTCACAGTTTCAGGAAATATGCAAAATGTATCCAAATACAAACTGTATACATTTTCTTAGAGGGAGTACTTCATGAAACATGGGATACCTCTGAACAAAAAGGGAAAGAAATTTTCGAGTGGGAAAATCTGTGAAATTTTGGAGGGACTCAACAAACATCATGACAGCATGTCATTACCATCAGCTTCAACAGCCCATTCTTCCAAGCATAAACGCTCATCAAATACTCCTTCCATTAAAGACACAAAAGAAGCTGTGCCCGAAACCCTGTGTGAGGAAGGGCAAACTGTGATGAGCACCATACCTCCATTAGTTTTAAAGCAAGCACCGGCAGAATTATTTCCACCAAAAATACTAAATCCATCAGCAACAACAACAACAAAAGCAGCAGCATCTTCATCAACAGCAGAGCCACCTCTGATACGAGCAGCAGCATCAATGGTAGCTGGACAAACTCCTGCAGCAGTATCTCCACCAAAAGCAACAGCAAATGCAGTAACAGCTCCAACAACTTCAGTGCTAGCCCTAATACCAGCAGTAAAATCAACAGCAAGAGCAACAAAACCATCTTTAGCAACAGGAAAACAATCCACAACAGCAGCAGATTCAACTCCAACATTAGCAAAACCAGCACTCTCATCTAAAAAACTTCAGACAGCAGACAGAAGCCAGTACCTCCATCCTATGTAAATGATTTTTTAGTGGAAACCAGAAAGAGAAGGAAGCCCACAAGAGAAACAGAGATATGACCTTATTTAATTTGGAAAAGCAGAGAAATCTGCAACACGGTATTTACGACTTTAAATAAAATAATCCACCAGAATGTACAGGGCCTGAGAAATAAATATCAACAATTAGATGTGTTTGTAAATGAAAGTGTGCCTGATGTGCTTGCTATTAGTGGACACTGGTTATGTGATACCAAATTAGAACTTTTTAAACCTCTAAACATGGTACTACATAGTGGTGCATGATAGGTAACCTGATTGAATTTTTATCCTACAAGTATACTATTGGTGCAATACGTTTCAAATTATGTGCTCAACTTTGTGCACTTCATAGAAATTACTCCAAATGTCACTGTGAGTTCATTGCTTCCGTTGTGAGTCTACCATTTCAGTTTGCTGTGATGGTGAACAAAGAATGGTTGACCGTCACACAAAATATGAAGATTGTGTTACTGTTCACAGTGATGAACAGTGTTACATTGACACAGAGAAGGTTTTGTGCTCATTTCAGCACAGGGCAGGCTCCCAGCCCACAGGCAATATGCAGATTACATCAAAAATTTGATGGTACTGGATCTGTTTTGGACTGTCAGAGGCCACATGCACATACCGTATGTTCGCCGCAAAACATTGAAGGAGTTTGAGTGGCTCTGACTTGTAGTCCAAGCAAATCAACAAGAGAGTCAGTGACAAGTTGGGAATTTCACACCAATCTGTACAAAGAATTATTCAATCTGACCTTTGCTTGTATCCATATAAGATGACTGTGGCACATAAGCTTACTGCAAGAGGTAAGGAGTGGAGACTGCAGATTGCAAGGTGGACGATCAGGCAAGACCAAGAGGCAGTGCCACACAACACATGGTTTTGTGATGAAGCTTATATTTACATGAACGACATTGTGAATGAACAGAGCATTCGATTCTAGGTACATGAACCTCCACGAATAATCCACATGAAAGACACCTATGGGGACAAAGTGGGTGTGTGGGTCACGATGTCAAACTATGGAATCATCTATTTGTTTTCTTCGATGCTACAGTAACCGGTGAATGCTATTTTCACATGCTGCAAAACCAGTTCTTTCCTCAACTCATGGCCTCATGTCTTCCATTGCAGACACAACAGTTCATGCAGAATGGAGCATGCCCCCATACTGCCAATGAAGTACTTGATTTCCTACATGAAAGACTTGGCCTTAGGGTACTGTCAAACAGATTTCCAGAATGTTATGTAGGAGGAGGAATATGGCTGCCCCACAGCCCACACATTAACCCATGTGACTCCTTCATTTGGGGGTTCCTTAAAGAGAAAGTGTACCACAGAAAACCCAAAAATGCAGTACAACTTAGGGCCATCATTGTGGAGTTATGCTGCACAATTCCAGAAAATTTGTGATGGAAAGTTATCAGAAATGCATGTGTGCAACTTGAAGAAGTTGTAAACCAAAATGGCATTCGTATTGAACATGTGATTCATTAGGTTGTATTTCCAAGCTGTATTCTTTACTTTTACATTAATAAATTACAAATCTTGTCAACAACAAATGTATTATTCATGGAATAAATCAGGTGACTTATCATGCGCCACTCTGTAGCTCATAAGGTTTGCAGATCTTCCATCAGAGGTGTGTGTGTGTCAGTGTATGTAAAAAGCACATTTGATTTTAATCCTGTAAATATAAGTAAATATTCATTACAAGGGACAATTGAATTATCTGCAGCATGTATAAAGACACCAAATGATGAAATTTATGTTATATGTTTATATAGACCACCAGGTGGAAACTTTGAAGTTTTCATAACAAAGTTTTGTGACACAATAGAGAATGTTTTTATCACACACAAGAATAAGTTAGTAATTATAGGTGATTTCAACATAACTGTATTAGCAGATAAGTTACACACTAGACTATTCAAGTATACTCTGCTTGAATATAATGTAAGATATCTGATCAACACTGCGACCAGAGAGACTGGAACATGCCAGAGTGCATTAGATAACATAATCACCGGTATTCATCTTTATGATCTTACATATTCTCTTACTATAAGTGCTTAGTCAGGCCACCACACAGTAGAACTAGGTGTGAACATAAAAAAGGTTCCTACACACAGTTGCTATAGATGTATTAGGATGAATACAGACCAAAATATAATTAATTTGAATAACATGGTAAGCAATATAGATTGGACCAGTATTGTAATGACACACTGTAGTCTTCACGGGTTTGCTGTTGGATCACATTGTGCAAATTCCACAATATTTCCTCGGAGCAACTGTCCGACTTCTTCAGGTGGTTCAACCTTGCTGGTGGCTAGGTACGACTGATGGTATCCACCCATCGATGCCCTGTTTCTAGAACATGCATGCAAAGAATGCACAGGTGTGGAAATCGTGCATGCACAATGATTTGCAGTTAGATGGTGCCATATTCAAACTCCCTATGCCAAAAATCACAAAGTGGCTCTCCTGTGCGCGAGCTGTACGCTGCGTTTGCCAACAGTGCGGCATACATTACTAACGGATGGCCATAATAGACCAATGTTATGACGAGCCTGTTATCAAAGAATCTTGATTTTCGTGTCGTGATTTAATAGGAGCCAGTGTAGGCTTCCAAGCTGAGCTCAGTTGAAATCCTGTATCCATGTTGATGAGATTATTAGCTGTACGGATATATATTGCTTCTTTAATTATGCAATCCCAGAAAGATGATGCCAGGGATAAAACTTCCAACTTTTCACAAATCATCTGATGTCCTGTATGCAGACAGGGTTCCAAAATTGCCAACTTTTCTGGTTGACAAAGGCGTGTATGACGTTGATGTTCATCACAGCATTTTTGTACTGTGCAGCATGTATGGCCTATACACACTGACCCACATTGGCAGGGAATCTTGTACACAACACATTTCCTCAGGCCAAGGTCATCCTTAACCAAACCCAACAGGTTTCTCAGTTTAGCAGATGGTTGAAAGACACACTTAATTCCATATCTTCTGAGGACTCTTCTGATTCTTGATGACATGGCACCAAAATATGGCAGAAAGGCCAAAGTGTTGGGTGTCTTTGTATCTTTATTCTGCTCCACAGATTGAACTCCTGGGCCTGAATCCATTACGTATTTCTCTCTCAGAATAGCCATTTTGTCAGAACACTGTCTTCAAATGTTGTATTTCACTCAACAGGCTTTCAGGATCAGATACCACATGTGCTCTATGAACTAACGTACATAATTCACTACCGCATTGTGCAGGATGATGGCAGCTTGTGGCTGGCAGATATAGATCAGCATGCATTGGCTTGCAGTAGACACTGTGTCCCAAGGTTCCATCTGTTTTCCTTCATACCAAAACATCAAGAAAAGTAAAGTACCATCTTTTTCCACTTCCACTGTGAAGCTTATATTCGGATGAAGTGAATTCAGATGCTGAAGAAATGTAGGTAGAGTATCAAGTCCATGTGTCACAATTGGGGCCTCTCGTAGGCAAGTGTGACCATCACATTCAAAACTCTGAAGATTTCATAGGTCACCTGAAAACTCTTAGATTGCAATCATTGGATCTCTTAGTAAGTTTTGATGTTATGCTTTTATTTACAAAGTGCCTTTGCAGGACTCTTCAGAGCTCATTAGTGACAAGTTTGAGGGGTACATAGTACCATTATATAAATATGTGCTTACTTCAACATACTTCTTATTTCGTGACAAAAATTTTGAACAAGTAGACAGTGTTACCATGGGAAACCCTCTGTCTCCTTTGGTGGCCAATTATTTTATGGAGGACTTTGAAGACAAAGCACTACAGTCAGCCACTCACAAAGCCTCTTGTTTTCAGCAGTATGTGGATGATACATTTCAGGCGTGGCCACATGGACTTGATACTCTACCTACATTTTTTCAGCATCTGAATTCACTCCATCCAAATATAAACTTCACAGTGGAAGTGGAAAAAGATGGTACTTTACCTTTTCTTGATGTTTTGGTATGAAGGAAAGCAGATGGAACCTTGGGACACAGTGTCTACCACAAGCCAACGCATACAGATCTATATCTGCAGGTCACAAGCTGCCATCATCCTGCACAATGTGGTAGTGTATTACAATTCTGAGGCAAATATATTTTGCACTATTTGAATCCCATCTAAGCTATGGGATAGAGGTATGGGGATTGAGTGATAAAAGTAATATGAAAAATGTACTTATCCTACAAAAGAAGGCACTTAAAATTAAGGGAAAGAAATGTGCCAGGGAGTCCTGCAGAAATTTGTTTAAAGAATTTAAAATACTAACCGTTCATAACCTGTACATACTTAAGATGATCTTTATGGCAGTAAACGTTAACAAAACACTTAATAAAGAAACACATGAACACAACACTAAAGGGAGAGAGAGACCGCACGACATCTCTCACAGAACAACACTTTATGAGAAAGGCCCTCACTATGCATACAGGCATAAAATTACTGAATTACTTCCGTCCTAATATCTCCAAATTGCCCATTATAGAACTAAAAAAAATTAATTAAAATTATGGCTACTAAACAATCCTGTGTAATCAATAGATGAGTTTCTAGATTTAGTACACTTTTGTGATTGAAGACATCTACCTAAAAATATATGACCCTCAGATCTAAGACTGTGTTACAAACTGTAAATATTTGAATCTCAGATTTGAAGACTGTGTCACAAACTGTAAATTCCTTAATCAATGTATTGCAATAGCAAATTGGTTTTATGTGTAATCCATATATGTTACATTGTGCTCTCAACTAAATTTAGAAACAGTGTAGATAATAATGGCAGGCAATAGTATGTAACTGTAGTAAGTAAGACTTTGACTTATCCAGGAGACTGGAACAAAGAAAACTTTTTTTTGTAATCAGTTAATGTTGGATCAAAATAATTAATGCTACAAACATTTTTATGCCATTGGTGTGGTGGTTTGACTGCTTTGTTATTTTGACTGGGAGCATTTAGAGTGAATATAATATCTTCTGTTTTACTGTCATTTTTCTGCAGTACATATGCCTGAAACTAAGTGGTACATCTCTCCAACACTACCACCATAATGTGGTGTATATTTCAAAGATTGGTGTCAGATGAGATGACTGTTGTGTCACCTCAATAGTTCACATTGCAGAACTGTGGGTACATCATCTGTATCAATACTGTACAACAAAGATCCAAGAATAGACCGCGTAAAATTGGGTGAAATATGTACTTGTGGCTGTAACTATACTTGTGAATCTGTTTTCTTACTACTAATGCTTTACAAGGAATCATTTTATAAGTGGAAGACAATCTCAATTTTCATTATTTATTTTCCTGATTGATTAAATTGCATTGGTCAAAGAGGATTGTCTTCTACTCCATAGTGGCAAAGTTTTCTGATGAAAATATTGTGGGGCACCATAACAAATGTGTTCCTTAGATCCAACGTTGTTGCAAAAATTATTTATTATTATTGGAAACATTTGTGCACCTTAGTTATCATGCTTTCAACTGCTTGGATTGTAGAAAGGCTGGACCAGAACTAATATTATAAGGAGCTAAGTATATCATTAGATTCAAATATTGGTTTACTTATTCATGCACACAGTATTCTATTATTTTTGATACCGCAGGTGTAAGTGATGTAGGTCAATAATTATCTGTAGGCGCTACATCTCCTTTCTTGTGAACTAGTTTAACAACAGATATTTTCAAACATTCTGGAGATGTGCCTTCATTAAAAATCTTATTAATTGTTTTAGCCAGGATGATTACAATACCTTTGGAGGTATTTAGTAACATACTCTGAGAGTTCATAATAGTTCTCTTCGCTAGTGTTACTGAGCTTAGCTACTGATCATCTTCTCTGTCATTAGTCCTGTGAAAGTCGAAAAGCTGTTACAGTAGTGACTAGTTTCTTTCACAGCAGCTATGGATTATGGATTTGTCTTTTACTGTCATAGAGAATTAGTACTTGTGGCTGTAACTATGTTTCTGAAACTGCAGTGCTAATGTTATTAATGTTTTACAGTCTTAGGTCTTGAATTATAATGGCCAATATTACTCCACACCTCTTTTAAAATTTTAATTTTCTTTGGTGCTAAATAGTCAGAAACACTTCTAAACTGGACTTTTTCCTGTTGTTCTTATCATTTTTGCATAAAAATACTTTAGTTTAAATACTGGCAATTATTTTCAGAAAATGTATTACAGATTATTCACAGAAGTAGAGAAACAGTTAAATTTCCTTAAAGATTCTATATACAGGAACAGAGAGAAATTAAATACATCATTCTAAAAATTGCTGTAAATGTATTCCATGTAGACCATAATGAAAGGTTCCTTTAACAAAAAGTCTAGTTTGAGGACACGCAAATTCATGTTTTGATGAAGGTATTTTTTTTTTTTTTTTTTCAGAGGATCTCTCACATTTGTAAGTACTGCATGGAAGTAGAATATCTGATTACCTGTACCATTTCTTCAATTTTACTCCTCCAGTAAGTCCTAAAGTCTTTCTTTGCACCACAAAATTCTTTTTATTCAGGCATGTAATGACCTTTAGAGAATAGCATAAAAATGACATAAAAATAAGACCACACACATACAATTTTCAAGACAAGTTTTGTGCCAACAGTTTCCATGAAAATTCATTAATCAGCAGCTCCTTCCAAAAATTTTCAATATTTGTATCCAAACTAAGATCATTCTAGGATAAAATATTAATGTTTTGCGCTGTCTTCTGCTCAACTGTATCTGTCAGAACACTACACTTTTTATATTGTTCTCATTATTTCATTTGTTCCAAAGTAAAGGTAATGGTAACTATTCCCCATATCATCAAGTCATTGAGCAAGTGACATGCACATAAACAAGACTGAAAATATTTCTGGGCTTTCTGGCAGTGTCCTTATTTGGTAATAACTAATATAAAAGAAACAAACAAACACATTCTTGGCTGCATTGTCCTGACACTGGAGAGTCAGGCCAGTTCAGTTGGCTGAGATAATGTAGCTGTGTGTATGTGTGTGTTGTCTGTGATGGGTTGGTTCTGCATACTGCTTGGAAGTTTTTACTAATACACCTATGAGCATACATCACTCCACACCAAATAGAAGAGGAAATGAACCACAGACCAGTATAAGTGGAATGTTTCTTCTATTTGCCAAATAGTGATCTAACCTCATATAGGTATGTATTTCATATTGAATTTTCCATTCGTGTATAAATTTTATATTACTGATTTATATGGTAGTTCTTAATGTCTTCCAACAGTTATGCTGTTTGCTGTTATAAACTGAAAACAGCTGTGTCATTAACGTTTGACTTGAAGTCATCACTAAACTATAGTAATGACAATAGTTACCTCACAGAACTTCAATGACCTATTTGGATAGATAAAAAAAAATCTACTCACCAAGCAGTGGCAGAACACACACATAAAAGAAGCTCATAATTAGGAAAGCTTTCACAGCCAGTGGCACCTTTTTCAGGCAGAAGGGTTGAAGGGGAAGGAAGAGGGGTGAAGGAAAAGAACTGGAGAGGTCTAGGTAATGGCTTAGATTTCAGGAAAGTCACCCAGGACCATGGGTTAGGGGAAATTTACTGCATAGGATGAGAAGGAAAGACTGATTGTTGGGGACTGGACTTTCCCAAAACCTATTCCTTTCCCTAGACCTCTCCAGTCCTTTTCCTTCACCCCTCTTCCTTCCCCTTCAGCCTGAAGAAGGAGCTACTGGCTCCAAAAGCTTGCCTTATTATAACTTTCTTCTATTTGTGTGTTCTGGCACTGCTTGGTGAGTAGTTTTGTATCTGTCCAGTAAAATTATTTTGTCAAAAATTGATGGTTTTCATATTTAATGACCTGGTTTTCACAATGTTTAGTTAGTCTTCTCTTGTAGGTAAATGACACTGAAGTGTTGTTTGTGTCAGTTGTGGGTCTATTTTGTTGCTAGTTTTGATTACATGTTTTGGAAGTATTGTGGTACTTTCTCTCTTTCTAATTTGTAACAGTAGTTTGTTTTATAATGTTTCAGATTTTTGAATAAAATCAACATTATCCATGATGAGAACTCCCATACGATACATGAAGGTAACTGGATGTGGAATGAACTCCATGTGTGAACATGACAACCTTGTTGCCTCAATCTCATCAAGGAGAGCTATCAGAAGTACGGAAAAAATACGTGATGGTCTGCCTAAGGAGGCAAAAATTTATCATAAATGATTTAATTTGAACAATTTCATGATGTTGATGACAATAAGTGTATCTATTATTTTTTTGTATGCATGTAAGGAAAGATGTCATTGATACAAAGTCACCTAGTGGGTGATTTTCTATGACTGTCATAGAATGACTTTCGCTTTCTACTGTCTACTTTGTTTCATCATCATTGTCATATGTACTATATAGTTTTACTGAATAACTCTGAAGCTAAATGCTTTTCATATTAATTCTTCCATTTGTTGGTCAAATTTGTTTTCCTTACCTCTTTTCTTTCATTTATTGATCATGTTGCATAAATCAAACATAAAATGATAATTTTCTAAGACACTGATTAGTCAATGAATATTACCACCATATATTCCTTACTAAAAACTGGATTTATTTATTTATTTGGTTAATCAAATCTTATATGTACAAGATCTATGAAGATTTTGGACAAACTTAAAATTTCTAGAACAGAACTTCACCTTACAATATGTGATATGAATTTTAAGCCATAAATTACACAACAATGATGAACAGATTAGATTATTTGTGACAACACACTAATAACTGAGCACAGCATAGCTCATCAGACTAGATCACAGTTAAGAAACTTAGTCAACTGCACATGAGCAATACTAAATATTAAAAAATAAAACACAAAATCATAACAGCACAATTCAGATCAATTATGCACTATTACAAAAATATATATACATACTATAGTGCAAGTGCAAGAACATTTAGGTCAAATTCAGTGTAGATATTCATCAACCCCCGAATAAAACGAATGCATAAGTAAGATATTTTTTTTTCTTTATTCCTAAATGCATTTCTACTGTCTGTAATTGATTTCAGTATTTTATTATACAGCACACTACCCATATTTCTAACACCAAGAAAATTTTTGGTCAGTCTTTGACTGTTCAGATGAATGTCTGCACTCGTAGGAGTATTATGATCATTAATAGATTTATTGGTCTGAAACAAATGCAAATTCTTATTAACAAAAGTTACAGTTTTTATATATTAATGCAGGGAACAGGCAGTATTTTCAATTCCCTGATAATAGGGATGGTGGAGGTATGGGGAGATGACATCTGTCTCATTATCTTCAAGAGCCTCTTCTGCATTACAAGAATTTCTCCAAATACTGATCCCCACAATGGGATACCACATGAGAGAACTGAGTGTATTAAACCAAAAAGTGTTTTTAGGATGGAGATTTCACATGACTGATAAAGAATAGCAAAAGCATAGCACTTATAATCATTTTCTTTATTAGCTATTCTCTGTGTATATTCCACTGTAAGTTAGTGGCTATCCACACACCAAGAAATTTGATCTTATTACTTGCTCTATTGTTTCATTGCCAATTTGTATGGGCTCCGTGTAGGCAGGTTAATTTTTGGAGGCACTGAAAAGTATATGAGCAGTTTCGCTTTTGTTTAATAGTGGTTTGTTTATGTGTACACAAAAAAATAGTCTGTTGATAGAATCTGTTATTACATTCTTAACAACCTGGAGAGATGGACTATGAAATAGTAGATTTATGTCACCCGCAAACAATGTAAGTAAGGCATTAGGCAGATTCTGAGGCAAGTCTTTGATAAATAGCGGGAAAAGTAAAAGCTCTAGGACTGAACTTTGAGGGACACTACTCCTAATCGTAGTTTCATTGGATAGAACTCTAATGCTGTCTTTGTCTGAGAATTCAACCACCTGTCTCCTGTTACTGAGATACGACTGAAACCACATATTACAAATGTCTCTAATGCCAATAAATTCTACTTCTCCAAGCAGCAGAGAGTGATTGACTAAGTCAAAGGATTTCGTCAGGTCTACAAAAAGACCAGAAACAGAATGTTTAACATTAAAAGCACTTAGAGCTTGATCAGTAAAGGAAAATAATGCTTCATTTATGGACCTGTTCTTGCAAAAACCAAACTGATGTTCTTTGAGTAGGCAATACTTATCAGAGAATGTAATTACATAGGAACACACTACTTTTATAGGACCTTTGATATGGCAGAAAGAATGGAGATTGTGAAATTTAAAATTTCCCCAACAACTTAAAGTTAAAAGAGATTTTGGGATTGCAGCTGGTCATCATAAACTTCACTCCATGTTATTTCAGCTGGCCAATTGCCAGTCATTTTCAGATGAGTCATCACAGACTAAAAATGATGTTCTCTGCTCCACCTTATATATTTATTGATCAATCACTGTTCTGTCTGAAGAGATTTTGGGATTGTAGCTGGTTGTTGTAAACTTCACTCCACGATATTTCTATGGGACCCCTGCCAGTTGTCTTCAGGTGGGCCATCAAAGAGAGACAAAGACATTCTATACTCCACCTTATATATTTATTGACCAATCTCTATTCTGTTTCAAAAGATTTTGGGATTGCATGCATATGTTATAAACTTCACTTCATGATGTTTGAACTGTGTGCCTGACAGTCATATTCAGGTGGACCATCAGAGACGTTGTCTGCTCCTCCTCTTAAACAAAGCAATAACTTTAGCACTTTTAAAACAACTGGGAAGGAGCCTGTAATTAGGGAACTGTTAATTAGGGAATAATAATTTCTAGAGCAAGATTTTTTAACAAAAAATGAGATTTGCCATCAATGCGAGATTAATATTAGTCACTAAATAATTATCTGTTGGTCAGTTTCTCCTTGTTTTTAGAGCACTGCTGTCTGTTTGTTAAGTTTTAATACAGGGCATTAAATGTATCATGTCCACATTTAAAATGATCTTAAGTGAATATCTGTTTCAACAGAGACAAAAACTCTGTTTCCTACTTATGCCATTCAGCTGCAATCTGTCTCAAAGTGAATATATCAATTCAATTCAATTCAAGTCAATTTATTAGCGTCCTTGTAGTACATCATCGAAATGATATAGGACTTGTCAGTAAACATTACAATTTAAAATACATATACATGAAAATTTGTAATTGAATTTACTTGTCACTTAGACATTACAATTTTAATAGAACTTTTAGAACATTAACATAAAAATATACAAGTAGGAAAACAACGTACAAAAAAAAAAAGTTAGTGATTCTCACATCAAAGATTATTTACATTCTTACATTAACAGTTTCACACTTTCATAGAAACAGCAAGTATTTGAATTGAATTGAATTGAACTATGCTGTATCGATTAATTGATATTGCAACAATTGTCCAGCAATGAGATTTGAAAAATATGAGGCAGGTTTAAATTTTAAAGTGTCACTTTCTCAAATATGGGAGACAGGAGACACTCAAATATTCAGAAGAATACAGAAGTTCCTGTATGATACTGGAGAGTTGGCAACCCTATACTGGACATTCTCTTGCAGTGGGTTATCGATCAAGAAATTGATTAACCTGGAACAGTTATAACAGTTGCGGATTCAGGGTCCTGTTCTGGGTGAGGTCACAATTTGTTTCTGTATTTCTCCTTCTGCCAAATGTAATTTGTTTTCATCCCAAATTTGATATGCCACAAATGCTTTACATTTTATTAAGGATACCAGCAATAATATGTATAAAATGTTTCAATATAATAATAAAGAAGATTTATTTGTGTCAGTTCTTAGTACAGAACTATTAATGATTTACAAAGTAAAATAATTATCAGTGAAGAAGTTAGTATTACAATTACAATACCATCATCTCTTCTCAGAGGAAAATGTGACAACATGCTGGCCATTTACTTGTTTTCATTTTATTTTATTTTAATTTTTTTTACCGACATATTTACAGTGATTTATAATTTTACGCACACACCCACACACACACACACACACACACACACACACACAATCACAAAATCATACTATTACACACTTATTAATTGGTTTAAGGAGCAGAAGGAATGATAAGCATATATAATTTCAGTTTGTGTTTGAAGTTCATTCTATCATGCATTAAGTTCTTTATATCAGTGTGCAGGTGGTCAAGGATTTGAATACCTCACCCCTATCTGTGACACACAAAGGCCGACTTATGGATAGTGTAAATAATTTCTCCTTCTAGTATTATATTTGTGAATGTGACTATTGTTTCCAAACATTGATGGACTGTTGACAACAAACTTCATAAAGATATACATGGACTGTGAGACTGTTGTCAGTGCACCTAACTGTTTAACGAGCTATCTACAAGAGGTCCTAGAGTGCACACCACATCTTATCCTTATGACATGGTTCTTTGTAACAAACACTTTTTGCCTCAATGAGAAGTTACCCAGAATAAGATACCACATTACACTAATGTATGAAAATAGGAAAAGTAAGTCAATTTTGTGCATTTTTGTCTCCAAAAACTGATATTATCCATAATGCAAAAGTTGCAGAGCTAAGACATTGAAGATGATCTGTAAATCTATAATGTATGACGTCCAGTTAAAATTCTTGTCAGTATAATCAAATTTGAATGCTCTGTTTCATTTATTAATTTCTCCTTGAGTATTAATTATAATTGTGTGCTCAGGATTTGTGCTGTACTAAGTTGCATGTATTATCTTTTATCCAAATTCAGTGACAGTCCATTTGGAGAGGCACAGTTATTGCAAGAATGGACAACTTTGTCACTATGAAAATTATTTACTACAGCAGAATAAAGATTTACATATCTAAAACACAAGTATTTAAATTATTGGCAGAATGTATTGTTTCAAAGAAACTTGCTTAAAGTATGCTTCATTTTATGGGAATTCTCAATTTCCTGCCATAGGTCCTTAGGCATCACACTGGTGACTTTTCTGCAAGAATTCACAAACACACTCTTGACGCTAACCAAGAATGAATAGTTTAAATGAAAATTATTTTTATAATTTCTTGCATCCATGTGTATTGCAGTTAATCTGAAGGCACTATCAAAGAAGATACCTGTGATGATATTCCCTTGGCAGTGAGACAGCATGTGTCTACTCATTTCTTGTGCATACTCTATGAGGATTTTGTAAATAAAATTGCGGCAACTATCGACTAACAACATTACCCCTGCTATTTGACTTCCATTCTCTCTGACCAATGTTGTTTGCTTTACTTCTGTTCATGGGTTTTTGCATGCTTGTTCACTGTGTTGTTTTCTCAAGTGAACAAAAGTGTTTTATGATTAATTACATTTGGTGAGTCCTGACTCCCTCATTACATGACCAAGGAACAGAGTTTGCTACAAAGTTAAAGATATGGCACATCAGAGCTTGGGGAAGGATCCAGGCCTTGGGAAACAGTTTGCTGTTAAGTGCCCTACTAGAGAACACCTTCAGGGTGACTTAAGGTTTCAGCTCACCACAGACTGAAACTATTCCTTTCAAACTCCACACCAGCTGTGCACTGACCATGTGTTGTGGTCTTGAGTGTGAAAACTGGTTTGATGCATATCTCCATGATAGTCTAACCTGTGCAAGCTTTTTCATCCCTTTATAACTACTGCAGCATACAGCCAGTTGAACCTGCTAACTGTTATCAAGTCTTGATATCTCTTTACAGCTTTTACCCTAAACACTTCCCTCCATTATCAAATTGACAATTCATTTATGCCTAAAATGTATCCTATCAGCTGATGCCTTCTTCAAGTCAAGTTACAATACAAATTTCTTTTTTCTTCAGTTCAATTCAGCAGCTCTCTCTTTTAATCCCACTTGATGAATGGATAGATGAAGGGATATAATTATGCAAATGTCCAGCAAGGGTGCTAAGCAAGGCACAGAATGATACATCCTTCAATGCCAGGTCATGCAGTTCAACAACAGTGGCAGATTTGAGGTCTACCATGGACCATCTTAGCCTCACTTGCCTCAACTCCCTGATGTGTACTACAAGGTCTTTAGTCAACTCTTTTGCGGTAGCCTTGCAATACTTGGATATTTTCTGGACATTGATTTGTACTTTATTATTACCTGCTGTTGATATTTAACTTACACAAGGACAGGTCTGTTTTCCTAAAGTGGTGCTGTCTCACTCTCTTTTTGAGTGCACATCATGCCTTCAGTAAGTGAAGTAATGGAATGTTCAAGCACCGAATGAATGGTTTGTATTTGAGTGTCCCCAGCTGGCTGAAGATAGAGTATTCTCCAGTAATAATATTTAAGTTATTCAGTAAATGCCCAGAGTACTTAATGATCAAGAGGTATTCACCTCCAGAACTCTTTGTTACTGTTGAGTTCAAAAAATGTCAGCCGATATTGTACTTTGTGATTTATTTGTATTTAACTGGTGTTGAATATAACCTGTGTTGTTGAAGAAGCACGCATACAGTAACTACCTTATTAGGTATTTAATTTACCCATTTAATCTTCAGCATTCATACGTAACACCACATTTCATAAGCTTCTATTATCTTCTTGACTGAATTATTTATTGTAGTGTGGGATTTGGGCGGGGTGTCAATTGGGCTAGGGGTTGTACAGATGTAGGCTTAATTTTAGTTTTATCGAACATAAAATATTCTTCATGACAAGTGACAATTAGTTATATAATTGGACTTAGTTTGTAGCCTAATTGTAGTTCCTGTACAAGCAATAAATCAGGAAACTGTTTTCTGGTTTAGTCAGGCTTTCTTACATGGCACTCAACTAAATCTAGATCTACTGCCACTCCCAACAACAACTACTCACTTTAGCAATGCTGGTATCAACCCACTAAAATACATCCTAAACAAATTTCACACTCAAAACAGAGCCTACATCCTTTCTACATCTGCATCTACATCCATACTCTGCAAGCCACCTGACGGTGTGTGGTGGAGGGTACTTTGAGTACCTCTATCGGTTCTCCCTTCTATTCCAGTCTTTGCTGTATACTAAATTGTGTTACTCAACTGAGCAAAATACCACTGTTGGATACTAATGATCCTTTTGTAATCTAGAAGCCTCTGTCTGCATTTCCTGTAGCACTCTGTCCTCCTGCCCAGGAACCTACACCAACCACCCTCCTAGATTGTTTGTGTCCTCACAGTGGCCATGCCCCACGCTGACCATTAGTGAAGTCTGTAAAAAAATCTACATTGGACAGACAGGAAGAAATCTTAAAACTAGGTTCATATAACATACCACAGGAATAGTATGCAATAAATCGCTATTTGGACAGCACCTAGATGCTGAGAAACATACAGAAATTAATATAGAAGAAAATCTAAGGGTATTACATGTGGCCCAGAAGGGACCCATGATGGACAACTTGGAAAATTTAGAGATCTTCCTTCACAATAAACAGGATACAACAGCAATTCTTAATGAGCAAATAGTAAGCTGTGATAATAATTATTTTGAAATCTTATTAGTTCATGACTAGACTGCTTCTCCTTCTCAGCTACATTAATATTGTATGGCGATGTATATTGATACTACTTTTATTATAGTATTTTAATTCTATGATGAAGACCTACAAAGTTTAAAGATTTCCTTATATAAGTCCTAAAATATTAATATATAATTCAGAAACAACTTTGTGGATGAGTATCCATAATACAACAACTTATGTGGATCGATGGCAGCATGATGAAGGGAGGATTGTGGTACACCACACTTTGATATCAAATGCCGTGCTACAGGAGACAAAATGTACGAGGAGGCTACTATGAAGATGGAATCCTAGCCAAATAGGCAAAGGGGCACTTGATATACTTCTTCATCTAATCTGTTAATTTTATAATGGAGAATACACTGATTTTGAAGTTTTTTACTAATTACTAGGAACAACTCTTATAAATAGCAGCCAAAACACACCACGACAAAGATAACACTGCAACAGATGGCCACATGGATTGACAACAACACAACAGAAGAATAATTATGGTACGCCATTACGATAACAACGAACGCCATCCAAAGATGTCTTACAGCAGATGACTTATACGAAGCAGCTACCATGATGACAGCGTTCCAACCACACAGGCTAGGGGGTGCTTCATATATACTGTCACCCATGGCAACGGCATTCCTACCACAAAAGATAGAGGGCTCTGCTCTATCCACAAATGATGTGAAAAATGAATGGGACAACAGTTTCCTGAATTTTAAATAATTGTAAATTTCTCAAGGTTTAATTAGTTATACTTATTATGTTTAATTTACAACTGTAACAAACTTGAACATTTATGATATCTTGCTTAAGCATGTAACTACTGTTGGTCACCATGGAGGGTGTTACCATCTGCCTACATGTTGTTGGCCATTATTTAAGCTCATGCAGAGAGCCAACCATGCATAGTTACCAGTCGTGCACAGGCAGGGTGATGACTCTAGCTAGTGACCAAATAGGTACAAAAATCTGTTTATTTATGTAACTTGACTAATTACTTCTAGATTATGTACATGATTACTTACTAATATTATAACTTTACAATGTAAATTGCCCTGAAGATGACCCCATCGCGGGTTGAAACAGGCTGGTGGCAAAATAAATAATGTGATTGTGACTGTCATTTTGAATAATTGATTATAAGTAAATTAATCGCTGTTTATCTCCATACAACTATTTTGTCAAAAGAAAAAAAAAAAACACCTTGACTTTGACCACTGGTAGGCTTCCCGACGCCAGTCATGTGGTCATCACAGGCACTCGCTTTCAGGAGATGTGTACATGGTGATAAAAGAATGACCGACTGACATCCTTCCACCTTGTACTGCCCCACCCCACCTTAGAGCCATGCTAGCTGCTACAAATGTCACTGACTGTGCCCCCAAGCCAAGCAGGATCACAAGAGCAGCACTGGTGGAGCTATCTGGTGTGTGCAGGAAGGAAGACGTGTCATGAATTGCAAACTCATGGCACATTATCACCAATATTTCACACCCCTAGAAGGCTGTGCTCCAGACAAATAACTTCAAAGAAAGACTTTCTAGTATCTAGCTCTATTTTGATGTTAACAAATTCCTCTTTTCTAGAAATATTTTTCTTGGTATTTCCAGTGTGCATTTTATATCCTGTACAGTTTGGCCACCACCAGTCATTTGGCTGTCCAAACAGAAAAAATTACCTACAACTTTTAGTTTTTTCTTTATTTCTAGTCAGATTCATTCAGCATCACTTGACTTAACCCAACAATACTCCATTGCCCTTGTGTTACTTTTTATTATGTTCATCTTACACCTTCCAAACCACTGAACTGCTCTTCCAAGTTCTTTGCCACCTCTGACGGAATTACAATGTCATCATCAAACCTCAAAGAAATAAAAACTTTGAGTTTTAATTCAGCTTCCAAATTTCTTTTTGATTTCCTTTCCGGTGAGCTCTTTTCTTATCTACTGCTTCCCTTTCATCTTATCCAACTTTACAACTATAATCTGGTTCCTATACAAGTTGTAGATAAACTTGAGCTCTGGTACATTCAAGCTTTCTCTAAATCTACAAATTCTATTAATGAAGGTGTACCTTTGTTCAGCAGATATTAATACCATATGATGAAGTTCCACCCAAAGAACCACAAGGACTGGAAAATAATTCCGATGCAGTATCTCCAAGGATAAAAGGTAATCCCCGATTTTCTACGAGAGAAAGAATAATTCCAAAAAGAAACAGTGATTTTTTATGGCCAGCACCCACCAGACCTCGCCAACAACATCTAGTGAACAAATCTCCAACTGCGACATAGGTCTTAATGTATCCAACACAGTTTTGAGTGCAACGGGGACTAACGGTGTTAATGGACAAGCAGACCAGCAGAAGGACAGTAGAGGTAGCTATAAGAATCTTATTATTCTTCATCAAAATATCAGAAGTCTCAAAAGTAAATTAGAGTTTTTATCTGTAAATTTAGGGGACATGGACACTGTTGACCGTCCTCATGTTTTATGCCTTACTGAGCATCATGTAACAGTTGGAATTGATGGGCTGCAGCTTGATGGGTATGATCTAGCTACTCATTACTGCAGAACAAGTAAGGAGAAAGGTGGTGCTGTAATTTATATAGACAGTAAAATCATTTATAAATCTTTAGATCTAAGTAAGTATTGTGTAGATCAACATTTTGAAGTTTGCGGGGCTGAAATTTCTGCAAAGGACATGTTACTTACTGTGCTTGCAATTTACAGAGCTCCAGCAGGGAAGTTTTGCATCTTTATGAATAAGTTAGAATCTCTTTTGACCAAATCGTTCTCTAAAACTAGAAATTTAATGATTGTAGGTGACTTTAATGTCAACTTCTTAACTGATAACAACCTCAAAACTGACCTGGACCACTTAATGAATTCTTACAACTTGGCTGCGATGGTTACCTGGCCCACTAGAGTTACAGAAAATTGCAAGAGCCTTCTAGATAATATTTTCATTGACAAGAATAGAGTCAACAGTGCTAGTGTGAGCAAAGTAATTTATGGCCTGTCTGACCATGATGGACAACTTCTGAAAGTAAATAACATCAGTTTGTGCAATAAAATCTCCCACACCTATAGGTCCTATAGATGTATAAACACTGAAACTGTGTCTGCCTTTAACGACTATTTGTCACAGATAGATTGGGAGCCAGTGTACAACACATCAGATGTTAATGATAAATTTAACCTTTTTTTAAATGAATTTATATCTGTATTTGAAATGGCTTTCCCAAAAAAAAAAACTGTCAGAAAGAACAATGAGGTTTCTTCCAGTAAACCATGGATTACTGGAGGTATAAAAATTTCTTGCAGGACTAAGAGGGAGTTACATGCCTCACTAAGAGTATCAAATGATCCCCTTGAAAGGTCTCATTTTAAGTTATATTGTAAAATTTTAAAAAGGGTGATAAACAAATCCAAGAGCCTGTATATTAAGTCTGAAATTGATAAATCTGAGAACAAAATAAAAGCAGTTTGGAATGTTATAAAGAGAGAGTGTGGCAAGAGTAACAAGAATGTTAATACCACAGAGATAAGCTATAAGGATGAGGTTATTCATAATCCTGTAACAGTTTCCAACATATTCAACAATCACTTCATAACTGCAGCAGAACAAGTAGGTTGTAACGGTTCCTTAAATGCTGCTACGCATTTATTACACAGAGCTAACCCTAACACGTATGACCTAATTTGGATTGCCCCAGTTACTATTACTGAAGTTAAAAATACCATCAAGGCCTTAAAAAATAAAAATTCCACTGGTATTGACAACATTTCACCAAAAATACTGAAGCATTGTAGTGACCACATATGTCAAGTCCTGTGTCACATTTTTAATGAGTCTATCCAGCAAGGTGTTGTCCCAGAGAGATTAAAGCTTGCCGTTGTGAAACCACTTTTCAAGAAGGGTGACAAAACTAATTTATCTGACTACCGTCCAATATCACTACTAAGTAGTTTCTCAAAAGTATTAGAGAAACTAATGTATACAAGAATTGTAGAACATCTTAACAGCCACAACATACTCAACAGAAACCAGTTTGGTTTCCAAAAAGGTAGATCAACTGAGCAGGCTATTTTTTCTCTCACAAATGAAATTTTAGAGTCAATAAATAATAAAATGCCACCTATTGGAATTTTTTGTGACTTGTCTAAGGCCTTTGACTGTGTGGACCACAACATTCTCTTACATAAGGCTAATTTTTATGGCTTGCGAGGTAGCATTGGTAGATGGATAGAATCATATCTGCAAAACAGAAAACAGAAGGTGATAATTAATGGTGCCAATGATAGTCCCATTTCTTCTGATTGGGGCACATTAAAGTGTGGTGTGCCTCAGGGGTCCATCCTAGGACCTTTGCTTTTCCTTATCTTCATCAATGATCTCCCACTTTGCACAGACACCGAGTGTAAATTTACTCTTTTTGCCGATGACACCACTATTCTGCTTGAAAGTCGAACTAACAGTGACCTAGAAAATAAATGTAATGCTGTACTCGTTGACATCCTACACTGGTTTAAGTGCAACGGACTAACTCTAAACATTCAGAAAACTCAGTATATGCAATTTCACACATCTCAACAAGAAAATGAAGTATGCCACTTAAACTGTGGTAACCAAAATATACTACACTGTGAATCATCTAAGTTCTTGGGCATTCTAATTGATGGCAAGCTGAACTGGTCTGAGCATATCTTAGACCTACATAGAAGGCTCAGTGTGGCAACTTATGCTCTGCGTTTAATCACCCCCATTGGTGATGAGGACGCTACTAAAGCTGCCTACTTTGGTTATTTTCATTCTATCATGTCGTATGGCATAATATTTTGGGGCAACAAGCCTTTAGCCAAAAAAATATTTACTGCACAGAAGAGAGCTGTTAGAATCATGAGTGGTGTTCATCCAAGATATTCTTGCAGAAGTCTGTTTCATAAGTTACAAATATTAACACTTACCTCTCAATTCATATTTTCTTTGATGATTTTTGTTTCTAACAACCTATCTCTTTTCAAAACTAATAGTGAATGTCATGATCATAATACTAGGTCTAAAAATGATCTACACAGGGATCTGAAACATTTAAGTCTTGTTCAGAAGGGTGTTCATTATTCAGCCACAAAAATTTTCAACTCCCTTCCATCAGGTATTAAAGATCACATTAATGTCTTACCTACTTTTAAATGTAAATTGAGAGAATACCTAATGGTAAATTCCTTCTATTCTCTTGATGAGTATCTACAGATAAAGCAATGATTTTTTATACTGATAAAAATTTGTTTGCTATAGATCACATTAACTGTTTAATTTGGAAAATGTACTATATTTCCTTTTTAGGTATTGTTTTATATTACTTGAGCTATACCTTTGATTTGATTTTAACCTACAAACTTATTCATAATCTTATGGTACATTTTTGTCATTTTATATATGTGTATTATTTGTTTAATTTGGAAAATGTACTATATTTCCTTTTTAGGTATTGTTTTATATTACTTGAGCTATACCTTTGATTTGATTTTAACCTACAAACTTATTCATAATCTTATGGTACATTTTTGTCATTTTATATATGTGTATTATATCTGTTGTATGTAATCATGACTCATTCCACATCCTTGTGATTTATCACAATACGGATTAATGGAATACGAAATAAATAAAATAAAATAAATAAAAATAAATAAAATAAATAGCTTCTAAGCTAAGTCATAGGATGTTTAATAACCCCAGTGAACATGCAAATGAAAGATGTGGATGTATCAATGTGCATGACACTGGCCCTGTCAGGTGGGGAAGCCAACGATATTGCAGGTCAGTCACATGTCATTCCATGGCATGCCAATATAAGGCTACCCACATGTGGCTCACTGTTACTTTTCCTTCATTAGTGGCAGTTATCAGACTCGACTCCACGAAGTGAATTACAACCACTGCTGCTGTTTACCTGGACTGAACTGGACATGTGTTGGGATATTGTTTACTGTCCTTTAAAATTACTGCATGAATAAAGTAATGGGCCTGTTATCTGCAGGCCAAAAGCTCAAATAACACTGCTGTGTTGTGCTTCTATGTGACAAGAGTGCAGTTTCCAATACTGTAAAACTTATTTAGAACGGTGCTTAGTATTATAACTGTGAAATGTTTTGTAACATTTTATGGGCTTAAGTTCATTTACAAAATCCATGATTATAGTTCAGTGCTGGACTTCTCTTGCATAATCATTATGAAGAACATCCATTTATCTATCTTCTTAGCAATCACAGGCCCTGTAGACCATGCGCTGCATCAATGATCTGCTTCCACCCCCTTCTAACTCTTGCAACCTCCCTCCACCCTGCGGAAATTCCTAATGCTGTGATGTCCTTCTCTATGTAATCTTTCCACCTTGTACGAGATTGGCCCAATGGTATCGTTGCCTGGAGAGTTCCTTCAAATACTTTCTTGGTGATCTTGTTGTTCCCCATTCTGGCCACATGTCCAGCCCTTTGCAGTCTCCTACTTTTTAATTTCTGGATGATAGTGTGTTGCTTCATTAATTGATATATTTCATTGTTATTTTGAATTCTCTATGCGCCATTCACCAATATAGGTCCCCAGATTTTTCTCATTACTTTTCTTTCGAAAACATTCAGTTTTTCTCTTTCATTCTTTGTAAGCTTCCAGCTTTCTGAACAGTATAGTACTATGGGGCAGATAATAGTGTTGTATATCGTCATCTTTCTGGTGATTGACAAAGCTTTACTTTTGCGTGGGTTGTTTAGTGAGTACAGACATCTTGGCCATGAGGCTATTCTTTTATTTATATCTGTTGTTATGATATTTTTACTGTTGAAACATGATCCAAGATATTTAAACTGGAGAACTTTTCTGAATTTAGAATGTTGGTCAATTTCAAAGTATGGATTTGGGCTTGTGACTCGACCTATTTCCATATATTCGGTTTTCTTTTGGTTAATCAAAAGCCTGATTTTGCTGGCACTGTAACTGAGAGATCTGTACATGTCATTATGAAGCACATAACAGATAAAATTGGTTTGGTGGCAGTAAATTTACAATTAGTAACACTTGTCTTTCATGTAGTTCAGACAACGGCAATGAAGGTATATAACTTGTGTGTATGTGTTTTTGTGTGTGTGTGTGTGTGTGTGTGTGTGTGTGTGTGTGTGTGTGTGTGTGTGTGTTTACAGTCCACAGCCCTGCAGAAGGATTTGTTCAAAAATTAATGAAGTTCTCTGTTTTGTTTATTTGCCTTTCAAAAACTCACTACCTCTTTCAGTGAATTAATGACCTTACTCTTTCAATTATTTATGTTCTACCATGATTTCCCATTAGCATATTACAAGAAAAACAGGTAGATATCTATGGGCACAAACTGGATAAGGGTTGTAGTGTGTTTGAGGCATGGGAGCTTTTTTAAACAGGTGTTAGTCTCTTCATTTTATGTCGTTACGTTGTACCAACAAGCTGAAAACGTCATTTTCATATGCAAAATTCAGACATATAATTACAGATTTATTTTAGGAGTAAGGATTGCGGGAATAATGATTATGTGTGTGATCCGGTCACAATTATTTATTTAGCTTTCTAATTACAATATAGATTTAAAGTGTTTGCATCATTATTCTGTAGATATTGTAAGTAAAGGCTTTGATGTTTTATTCATGTATTACCTGTTTGGAGAGCTCATAGTTAGCTGAGCCACCTCAGACCAACTATGGACACATTTGCTTACTTCTTATTCTTCGTGCCATAAACATTAGTTTTTTTTTGTGGTGGTGATTGTGGAACCTAGCATGAGCACAGTTTTTGATACTGCAGACAGTATTTGATGATGGAATGTGCACTGCCTACTGAGATGGGCATACGTTGACTGATGTTGATAACACTCTTAGGGGTTGGTTTACTCACTGTATCATTCAATCTGTCGCAGCATAAGTCCTGGAGACAGTTACTGTAAAATTCCAACTTCAGAAAAGTTAAAATTAAAAATCATTTTGTATTATGTTATTTTAAATACATTTATTATACTTTCAAACCATAGTTAAAACATTATTACACAGGCAAGCAATACTTACAATACAAATGGAGCAGCTACATGCTCACTGCTCAAAATACAAAACCAGACTGACTCCCCCTGCCAACATGACTGTCACTCTTTATACTTTTTTAACAATCCCAAACAATCCTCTGCATTGTTTAAGATGTACATTTGATTAATTAACAATTAAAATTCATAAAAAAATGAAAATATATATCTAAATGTATGTCTGCTCAGAACAGTAAGTAAACTACAATATTAGTACATGTCTATTATTTCTTTCGAGAATAAACTCTTACATAAGAAATTACAATAATACATTTATATTCCAGCATTTTGCTGGACAGAGTAGATGACAAATACAATGCTGTATTGGTTAACCAAGTAATAAATGTGAGATCCAACAGCTGACTTATCAGTACCTCTAGTATCTGGGTTTGATCAAACATAATCAATTACTTAAACACATAATTCACAAACCTGTGACATATCTGAGACATATTCGTGAAAATTACTAAAGCGAGGTACAGAATTTCTGTGTTCCTCTGAAATCTGTTGCTATTCAAACTTAAATTGTTATATAAATATAACAATATAGAGATAAGGTAGCAAAATGCATTGAATATATATATATAAGCAGAGATGATGTGACTTACCAAATGACAGTGCTGGTGGCAGGTCGACAGACACACAGACAAACACAAACATACACACAAAATTCAAGCTTTCGCAACAAACTGTTGCCTCATCAGGAAAGAGGGAAGGAGAGGGAAAGACGAAAGGATGTGGGTTTTAAGGGAGAGGGTAAGGGGTCATTCCAATCCCGGGAGTGGAAAGACTTATCTTAGGGGAAAAAAGGACAGGTATACACTCGCACACACACACATATCCATCCGCACATACACTGACACAAGTAGACATTTGTAAAGGCAAAGAGTTTGGCCAGAGATGTCAGTCGATGCAGAAGTAAAGAGGCAAAGATGTTGTTGAAAGACAGGTGAGGTATGAGTGGCGGAAACTTGAAATTAGCGGAGGTTGAGTCCTGGCGGATAATGAGAAGAGAGGATATACTGAAGGGCAAGTACCCATCTCCGGAGTTCTGACATGTTGGTGTTAGTGGGAAGTATCCAGATAACCCGTATGGTGTAACACTGTGCCAAGATGTGCTGGCCGTGTACCAAGGCATGTTTAGCCACAGGGTGATCCTTACTTATAAATATGCAGTCATCAGCAGAGCGATAGGATCAATTGTAGCTATAATATTGCTACTAAAAATTGCTGGGGTAGGCTGTATACCACAAGAAAGCAGTTTACCGCAAACACAATAAATAATTGTAAACAATAGAGTTGCATGTGACAGCACATCGTAGTATATGTCAATACATCAGTAGTTCAGCCTGTAAGTTGTAGATAAATTACTGTAAGTGCATTCTTTTGAAAAGAAAAGAGCATTGATAATAAGTGATTGCTGGGAATGGTATATCATTGTATTAAGTATAGGCAGAAAATATTACAAGCAGCAGTGCATATGAATAAATACTCAATGTTTGAAATTACGTTGACAATACGTAATTGTAAAGGAATATATTGCATGTAACAATTGTATATCATTGTATTGAGTTCAGATAGACCAGATTAAACAGATGAATATAGTATGCATCATATCGTATGGGTAGTTGTCAAGAAATTTACAAGAAACAGTAATTGTTAGCCTTTCAGACATCTATTTTCACGGAAAAATTGTGTCAGTTTTCATCTATTGAAATGCACATGGGATATAATGACTGTACCACTTGTAGGACCATACGTCCTCATTTCTTTACAACTCAAATTCTGACTTTAGAACAACTGAACCGACATGAACATTTCAGGTCAGGAAACCACAAGGACGGATAAAGGGATTTGCCCACAATAACTCTCATAGGCACCTTGTTCTCATAACTTGAATATTGTCATCCCTAATTTCTTCAGCTTCTTCTTGCAGAGACTGAGAGCAAATTAGGTACCAGCAGGTTATTTCCAGAACACATACTGCTCAACAACTAGTTGACAGATTTCTAGTTGGTCATTACCACATTAGACATGATATAGCAACATCAGATCAGACAGTAATTAACTTTGGGCACAGATAAGGTAAATTCCAACATGGGCGAAGGGCAAAGTACTAGTTGTTAAATATGAATGGGTTAATACTAGGAGTAAAATGGTTAGTTCAGTCACTCTAAAGGTATGATAAATATATTTATATTTCCTCATCAGCTACACATTGATGAATCAAATAGTCTTCAATTGAAAGCAGATGTCTGCAAGAATACTAATCCTCAATCTTTAGTTTTTCCTTTGCTACTCATTACACATGTATTATTAGTAGTCATCAGAGTATTTTCAAAAAGACATTGGAAATATACCCAGGAGATAGCATGACTTTTACAGATAGCAGACATATATTATAGTATTAAGATAGCAAAAGAATAATTAAATAAGACTACCAATGGTACGATCATTGAAGTGGTAGAAATTACATGAAAATAAAACTACATGAAACTTAAATCCTGGAAATCAAAACACATCTGTCCCAATAACTATTTCCAACAAAAAATTCCATTTTCCTTATGCTCTACAGATGAATTACAGAAGTAATACAAACATGATTAATTTTTTTTCTGATAATTGTTCCTTTTCCAAGTACATATTAAATCTAACACATGTTAACGACAAGATCATGACAAAGTATTTTCATATTTGATAGTAAATCCACATCAATCCAGTGACTTTCACATAATAGGTGTAGTAACAGTTGAAACCAGATGAGAACACATATATAAGGCTACAAACAGTCTGACCTAATTGTATTCATATCTCAGTAGTAAAGTAATAGTACATTGCTATTACAACACAGATATCTTAAGTAAACTTCACACCAATTCTAAACATTTTCTCTACTTTTCACAAAATCAAATGAGATTATAATTTTATCAGCATAATGAGAATAATTGTATGGACATCATGAGTAAATATTACACCAACTGTCCTCAAAATTCATACTCTGGTTGTATTATTAAACTAAACATTATTAAATCTGCCCAAAGTTTATACTCATATCCAGATAACCAGAAAAAGGCAGCCTGCCCAGTATAAAATATGTGCACCAGTTCCTTTTGTCATCCAGTCTCAAATTACTCGTCCGAATCAGAAAGTGGAAGAGGGTGAGTTTGTACAGGTAAGTAAGAGAGGATGTGACTTTAAACAGAAATAGTCACACCAGCTCAGAGCCTTGGGTTTGCCACCCCCAAATTGCAAAACGAGCTTGCAACCTCCTGAGGAAAGACAATTCTTATGATGTTATATGAGTGATGAAGGCTGTTTGTATAATTTCAGCTGCATAACATTCCTAAGTTAAAATAATCTTTTGGACTTAGGATATACAAGTCTATAAGCATTTGGGTCTGGGTTATCAACGATTTCAAATGGTCCTATATAAATATCAAAAAATTTCTGTATTTCTCTATTTAGTGCTTTAGATTTGGTGCAACTTTTTGTCAATACTAGATCCCCAACTTTGAATTCTGTGTTTTTTATCTGTTTGTCATGCCATTTCTTTCTTATTTCATAATAATCTTTTGCAGATCTTCTAACTGGGAATGCTATAAGTTCTTTGATTAAGTAAGGCGGTTTTTGGTCAAACATGATCTCATAAGGAGAGTATCCTGTGGTAGTATGTTGTAGGCTATTCTTAATGCCTTCAAATTCTGTAAGATAACATAACCAATTTATGTGTCAGTAGGGTTACATTTAGGTGAATAGGATGATATTAAGATATGTCTGATGTTATGTTCTTCTACAAATTCCTTCGAAAATTTAGAAGTAAACTGACTCCCATAGTCAGATAAAATAGCTTTAGGTGTACCCACTTTAATAAATTAGTCCTTTATAAATGTAGAAGCTATTTTCTTACTAGTGGCTTTCTTTAAAGGATAAAATTTCACATATTTAAATATCTACAATGATGAAAATATACTGAAAACCCCCTTTAGCTCTTGGAAGTTGACCATACAAATCTGTCCCTACCAAGTCCAACTGTTTATTTGGTTCCACATTTCGTAAAATTCCCTTGTTGGTTTTGTTACTAACTTTTGTTCTTTGACATCTGTCACAGCAGATGAGTAAGGTCCTAACTCTCCTGGACATATTTTGAAAATATACACTCTCTTGTATTTTTTTTAATACATTTCAATGCACCACAGTGTCCAAAGCTTTCATGCGTGTACTTTATCAAAGTATTTATAAGAGAATCTGGCCAACAAACTTCTAAACATCACTGTGTCTATAAAACAGAATACCTTTGAAAACTTGATAATACATTTGCCCTTTCTCATGACCTTTCTTCCCTAAATAACTTTTAACAAGCTTCCAATGATCATCACCATTTTGATATCTTCTCAATTGATTACAGATTTTTCTAATTTCACTTTCCTCTTTGACAGCTTTAAAATACATTATTTTAAATTTTCCCTCCTGACTATTGTTTCCATTATCATTTTCATTCCCCACTGGCTTTCTTGACAAGGCATCGGCATGACATTTTCCTTACCCTTTATAAAATGAACTGTGTATTTTAAACTGCTGTAAGAACATTGACCATCTGGTAATTCTCCCATGATACAATTTACAGTCTTGTAAGTAAGTTAATGCTTTATGATCTGTATAAACTTTGACTTCATGCCCAAACAGATAATTTTTAAATTTTTTGAATCCCCATACAATTGCCAAAAGTTCCTTTTCAGTAATCACGTAATTTCTCTCATGTTTTTGTAAGGTTCTGCTTGCAAATGCTATTCAATGACGTTCAATTTTCCCGTTAATTTCTCTCTCTTGGAATAAATGTACCCCCAGTCCATAATCACAACTGTCTGTCATCATACAAAATGGTAAAGATAAGTCAGGTCTATGGAGGATTTCGCTTTCTGACAATTATTTCTTAATTCTGTCAAAAGCTATCTGGCATTCATCAGACCAATCCCACACTGCATTTTTTCTTAACAGGTTGTTCAAGCATGGTGCATTAAGTGCCTGTGTTTTGACATATTTTTGATATAAGTTTACTAATCCAAAGTAAGATTTGAAATCTTTTTTATTTCTTGGTTTTGGGAATTTTGCGATGGCCTCAATGTTTTCTCCATCAGGCAAAATCCCCTATTCATTTATGCAGTGGCCAAGAAATTTTAATTCTTTCATTGCGAACTTACATTTTTCTAAAAAATGGCTCTGAGCACTATGGGACTTAACATCTATGGTCATCAGTCCCCTAGAACTTAGAACTACTTAAACCTAACTAACCTAAGGACATCACACAACACCCAGCCATCACGAGGCAGAGAAAATCATTGACCCCGCCGGGAATCGAACCCGGGAACCCGGGCGTGGGAAGCGAGAACGCTACCGCACGACCACGAGATGCGGGCTACATTTTTCTAATTTGAAAGTCATATCCCCCTGTCTCATTTTCTCTCCAATTTCTTTTAAAATCTGAATATGTTCCTCCCAGGTCTTACTTGATACCAAAATGTCATCCACATAAATAATTGACTTTTGTAAGAGGTCTTTACCCAAAACAAAGTACAATCCCCTAGTAAATTCTGCCACAGATACCTTTAAACCAAATGATACAACACAATATTGAAAACATTTCCCATTAAACAAAAATGCAGTGTATTTTCTAGAGTCTCTTTCTAATTCAATCTGATGAAATCCAGAAATCAAGTGAAGACCAGTTATATATTTTACGTTTTCAAATTTATGTAGTAGTTCATCTATACTTTCAGGGTGGTCAGTTTCTCTCTCCAAATATTTATTCAAGTGTCTAGAGTCGAGCACTAAATGAATACTCCCATCTCGTTTCAAAACTACCACTGTGAGTTATTGTAAGAACTACAACTTCTTTCTATTATTTTCCACCTTTCCATTTTCTGAAGTTCTCTTTCTACTTACTTTCTCCTACAGATAGGGATAGCATACGGTTTTATGAAAAACGGCTCATGAGCTTTCTATTTTAGTCTACATTGATACCCTTTTACTCTCCTTGGTTTTATATCAAATATGTCATTATAATCCTACAAAAAATTTTCCAGTCCTCTCCTGTTCTCTGCATTAAGGCTTTCAGTTTCAGATACCTTTTTAGCCACTACTTCACTGTAATAATTGACACCACCCTCAACAATACCAAATTCTTCCACTTTCTCACAATAACCATCACCATCAGTCTCTTGCATCTCTCTAATCTGACTACTTAGACCATGATCTTCCATTACAATACACATTTCCCCACGAATTCCACTTTTTGGTTCAACTAATGTTATTTTCATGTCACCCCAGATAAAATTTTCTTTAGCCTTAACAATCCAGTTCATTCCTGGTATCAAGTTTTCATTCAAATCATCAATTACTAAGCATCATTGTATAAATTGTACATTATTAATCTTAAATTCAAGTAAGATTTGTCTGGTAATCATATTACTGCTTTTTCCTGTTGCCCCTTTTATCCTTAGCCCTGCTACCGGAAACTCAGTGAAATTTTTGTTATTTTTGATCCTGTCTCTTAGCTTTCTCGATATTCCTGTAATTGGGCTGCCTGTATCCAAAAGACAGTTTCCTATCCAATCATTAGTCAGCACTACAATATATGGACTTCCAAATTCTTTACCCATTTCATCGACCTATTTTCCAATAACAAATCCTCTTCTATGTCCCAAAAACTCACCCCTTTATCACAATCACTAGTTTTTCTTACAGATTCTATGCATTTACTAATCATATTACCATCAAGAGACTGCTCCACACTTTTCATGGCAATTTTATCGTCTGAGTGCACACTTTGACAAATTTCACTTAAGACCTTACACTTTTGATCACCATGCTGACAATTAGTACTATAGTAGTTAACTACACTTAGTACTCTAACACTAATTAGATCTTCTTTTCCATTTTCACAAACACATTCAGACACAACATCACTGAAATCAACCGGTAACATTAATCTATCAGGCACTGCTCTACTGGCTTCTAAATCATTACTCAAACACACACCAGAAATTCCAGAATTGTTCAGCATCAAATCATCAAGTTTAACTTCCACATATACTATCCCATCTAACTCTGTAAGTAACATTTGATCATCACCATCTCTGAATCATTCTCATTAGAAACATTATCATCACATGTAATAGTTTCAACACCAAACTCATTTCTCTCTTCACACACTTCTTCAACAAACTCAACACTGCAACTACTCTGTTCTACCCCATCCTCATTTTCCTGTTTATTATCTACTGTAATTTCATCTGGAATTACTCGGTCATTCTCACTTCCATTGCCTAGCACATACATCAGCTTCCACACATACGGCACCAGTGTCAGCATTTTCACTCATTTCACATTCACTCAACATTCTCAGTAAACCACACTCATCAGACCTTTTCTCATCACTATCAACAGCTACTACTGCATTCATACCGTTAAAGAAATTTGTCAAAGTGTTTTCTTCTAATTCAAATTCAGATTTTTTTTCTTTTTTCTTCATCACAGTTTTCAGATAAAAAAAATTCCCAGAATTCCCTATCAAACTTCATTCTACTTACTTCGGGTGTAAACTGGGTTCGAAATTTTGGTATGTCCTATTTGTTCTGCCCCTTCCCCTTCTGAAATTACTACAGTGTGCCTGATTGTAATTCCCATGTCTATTTGCCCCATTTCACCAGGCTCCGAAAGTGGCAGGTCTTAGTTTACCGGACCAATTCTTCTGTTTTCAAAATTGTAGCTATTTTGCCCCCACTGCCTATTTCTTGGTTCGAAATTCCTATTCTCAGGTCTCTGCCTATCATTCCTCTCCCCATTTCTTCTGTCATCATTTCTGAATCTGCTATTGAAATGATCATTGAAAGCTCTGTTATTGTTATTCCTGCTATCATCAGGTCTGTCATTACATCTGTCGTTCCTCTCCCATGCAAAATCCAATTTATCTATATATCTAAGGAATTGTTCAATTGTATCATCAGGTCCGTAGACAAGACTCCACTGAACCCTATTTGGTAACCTACGTTTAAGGGCATCTATTTGGATCATTTCATCGAGTGGTTTATCAAGCTGTACTGAAGTTCTTTACTGTTGTTCACAAACAGTTTGCATGCGTCCACTACCCAGTTCGAAAAATTCTGACTTAATTCTAGCTTGTTTAGTTTCTGATCAGAATTTGTTCATGAGAGCTCATTCTGCCTCATTAAACAACATTTCAGGATTGATTGCTTGATTCGCCCATGACAAAGCCTCCCCATCTAAGAACTTTTAAAAAATTTAATTTTCAAATGATCACTCATTTTTCACCTAAACAAGTGCCTAAGTCTTCTTATAACTCCGCGAAATTATCATTTGCAATATTAGTGAAATTTTGTATATTTTGATCCGTTTCTGTGAATTTCTTTATGAATTATTTATTGAGTTTTTTCAATTGTTACACTTCTACAGTAGCATTTTCTTCAAAACTTTCCATGGAGGCCAACCTCTCTTTGAATTTTTGGTTTTCCTGTTTTAATGTAATGATTCACCCTTCTATAGCCAACACATTTTTGGTATTCTCATCTACTTTTTCCCAACACCTGCCTAAACTCTCTTTTGTCCCACGAATTTGGTTTCCATGGTTGTCTAATGTTTTACTGATAGAATCTAGCTTCTGATCAAAAAAACTTTTATGTTGATCAAACGATTTTTTAATTGTCTTTTTCTGTTCTTCCATCAATCTTCTCTGTTCTTCCATTGACTGAACTAACCTTTTAAAGCCTGATACATTACATTCAAATCTACAAATGGGTGAACATTCACTACTGTGGTCAATATCCTCTTCGATTTTAGTGTCCTGATTGACTACATTATTAGCAGTAATATCCATGCTGTTTTCCAAGTTTCCATTAACCTCCCGTTATCATTAACTTGCCTATTGTTGTTCGCTTCTCTATTATCCTCCATAATGACAAAGCAGACGAAAAAGCAGCTTCCAAAAGTAAAATTAAAGTAAAAAGGCAGACGAAAAAAGTTTCCAAAAGTAAAATTAAAGTAAAAAGGCAGACAAAAAAAGTTTCCAAAAGTAAAATTAAAGTAAATTTTGTACTTACAAACAGTTGGTTCTCCAAGTTGCATTTTCACATAAGTCTACTTTGTAATGCTACTCAAATTCTTCTTTGTCCTATTCTCGTAAAAAATGCAATATTATTTCAACAAATGTGCTAACTCTGAAACAAAATACAAGATTATTTTCAGATTTACACTGTATTCCAGCTCCATACACCAATCATAACATTCTTAGGGGTTTGTTTACTCGTCATATCAGGCAATCTGTTGCAGCATAAGTCCTGGAGACAGTTACTGTAAAATTCCAACTTCAGAAAAGTTAAAATTAAAAATCATCTTGTATTGTGTTATTTTAAATACATTTGTTATGCTTTCAAAACATAGTTAAAGCATTAATACAAAGGCAAACAATACTTACAATACAAAAGGAACAGCTACATGCTCACTGCTCAGAACCCAAAACCAGACTCACTCCCTCTGCCAACATGGCAGTCACTCTTTATATTTTCTTAACAATCCCGAACAATCCTCTGCATTGTTTAAGATGAACATTTGATTAATTAACAATTAAAATTCATAGAAAAAAAAGAAAATACATATCTAAATGTATGTTGCTCAGAACAGTATGTACACTATGATATTAGTACATGTCAGTTATTTCTTTCTAGATAAAACTCTTACATAAGAAATTACAATAATACATTTATATTTTCATTAATTACTAGAGACTTCTTTCACAGGAATTATTCCCTTCATTTACAGAGATTCTATACTTTGAACTGAAATAGATTAAACAGTTATTTTCTCAGTTATAAGTTTTTCTGGATGAGTTACATATTTTGTTTTACATGTGCAATCCTGAATTAGACTGGGAAATGTTCATTTTAAATAGGCCTTAATGGGCTGTTACGTTTCATGTCCATGACAGTCACACTGCAATTTCTCTATATCATTTCCTGGATTGCCTGGACATTGTTGTCTGTGGTTGACAGTAAAGGCCTTCTTTATCAATCAATGTCACCCATGTCTGTGTGGGCTTGGTCAAATTGTTGGCACCATGGCTGGACACAACATTGCATTTGGTGTATGTACCGCCAGAATTTCGTTGTGAATCTATGTGAAATTTAGACATTCTGCCCACAAGAATCATACTGTTCTATGTAGTTCAACTTTGGAGCATCTTTCCAGCTGTTGTGCCATTTCACTTAGGCACAGTGAGCATTCATTATCTGTACCACAGCAGAACTGCATCACCTGAAAACTTGTAATATTTACTGATACTCTGTTCTGACAATGCACAACTCTTGTTGCACAATTGTCTTAGTGTGGGATGACAGTGTAACTAGCTTTTTGAAGTCCATACATATTTTTGATTTATTTTGTTTGTAATTAGCATGGAGTGTGTGAAGTTTTGGTAGAGTAAGCAGAGTGATAAGATGTACAGTTTTCAAATGTCACGTGCTCAAGAAAATGTAGAAGAATTACTGGATTCAGATGTAGAAATTATGCAGAACAGCAAAAATCCAGACTCTTTATGGAATGTCTAAAATCAACAACCATTAAGAGAATTGATCCAAAAAGATAAGAATAATATATGATTCACTGAATGAGACCAGGATGATTACAGGCTAGATGTAATGATAGTAAACTGAGGGGACTTCAGCATGTGGGTAAGTAAACCAACAAGCTAAGTTCTGCTTGCTTTGTATTTAAAAATTTCTCGGACCGTGTGCTGATAATGACAGAGTGCATTGCTAGTATATTTTCCCTCCTTACTGCCCCTATTGGCATAAACTTGTGGGTCAATACAAGTGTGGTCAAAAAGTATTTGTTCTACAGAACTGTGCAGTAAGAAACCATGCATAAAGTTTATAACCCAACATCTTGCAGAAGCCTCTTCAGGGACCTGGGGATTCTTACACTTTTGTACCAATATACACAGACCTTGGGATTCTTACACTTTTGTACCAATATACACAGCTGAGTAGCAGAAGAGTTGAAGCAATGGATTTTATTCAAAGCAGCTTTTTTTCTTAGATACATATACACATGTAAAGCAATTTAGAAGTAATTTCCATAATCATCACTGTGAGTGGGTCAGCACTGGTCATAATTTATTTGTTGTATCATAAGTTTTTGAGCCTTTGTCCTGCATTGTCACAGGGTCAGTATAGTTATTAATAGATGAGGCATGGTTAATTTAAGGGGTAGCCAGGTGAGCTTCCTATCACCACTCCACCAGTCTCCAGGATGGAATACGAATATCCCAACTGTCTATGTGTTGTGTTATCTATACGGAAGTGGGGGAAAGTTCTCTAAATTCTTGTGAATCATGAAACTGAGAAGGGACTTGGATACCACTCTGGTAATCACATTGCAGGGTGTGGGAAACTTGACTAAAAATGACATCCGGGCTCATGGGTACATGAAACCTTGTCATTTATCTGTTGGGTGGATTCGATCCAGGGCCAGAAGCAGTGCATAACATGCATGGATATCCTGGTAGGTATAATTTATTGTTATTATACTTTATGGAAGTGGCCTGTTGGGGCTACTTTCGTTTGTTTAAGTATATCTCTATGAAAGGAGAGCTTTAGGAGGTCCTCAGAACAATGGAAATGATTTTCTGTGGCCAGCATGGTATGAGGATAAACAACAAAAAGAATAAAGTGAAGGTCTGCAGTACTGAAGAAGAATTGAAAAAGAGGAGTTAGAAATGGTAGAGGAATTTATCTGTTTAGGAATCTCGATTATTAGGGACTGAATAAACCAGGAAGACAATGTGAACACAATACTACAGGCCAAAATTACATTTAATATAAGAAAGAATTTATGGAGCAGCAAAAACAAAAGTCTCAAAATAAGGAAACAGATCATATAAGAATTTGTTTGATATGCGGCCCTATGCATGTGTGAAACTCAGACAATAGGAAAACAAGAGAGATGACAGCTAGAAGCCCTGGAAGATTTGGAGGTACAGAAGGATAATGAAGATAGTCTGAAGATGTGGAGTTACAGGAGGATATTGAAGATAATCTGGAGATTTGATTTTACTGAAGGGTATTGAAGATCAGATGGAGAGGTATAGGAAACAATAAAGATGTGCTGAAAACAAATACAGGAAACCAGATCCCTCTGGATTCACATTCAGACAAGAAGGAACAAACTCTTAGGACACATTCTAAGTCACAATAACACTGCTGGAACAGTAGCAGGAGCTACTGAGCAAAGGAATCACTGGAATGATGAAGGATGTCATGTGTGCAGCAGATTATGAGTGATGTAGGGTGTGCTTGGAACTGCAAAGCTAAGAATAGGATAGATGACTAGGGTACAGTCATATTTTCTGCGCAAGAGGTTTGGAAAATGGTGAAATCTGCTAGCTATAGTCTAGACCTCTTCAACAGCTCCATCACTCTGGATAATGTACACAAATGGTAAGTGGTAAAGGGATTTACTGTGGGATGCCGAGAAGCAGCCTGCCTAGAAGATACAGCTGGTTTTAGGCACTACAGTAGTTGGGCATTATGCTCCACAATTATGAACAGAAGAGCAGTTAATCTTAAGGATCAAAACTTAAATGGCAGTATTCATGGAGAATTAGAGTTGCTGATATCTGCAAGGCTAGGAATAGGATACTGTGGTTAAATTTGCCACACTGAGCAAGAGGTTTGAGATATGGTACAATCTACTAATTTTAGTTGGAACATCTTCAAAAGCTTTATTAATACAGGTATTATTAACAAAAATGTGAATCAACTCAAAAGAGTTCAGGAACAATCAGACAAGACAGGGGAAGAGATGCACATCAAGGTTACTAATAGGCAGGGAAATAAGAAGATCTTGCTGTCAGAGGGTAGTCATGGGAGTGAAGTGTTCAAACTAGTGCAGAATTTTCCAGGTACTGAACACTAGGTCACTGGATTTCTAACTCAACTTGTCACTTGTGATTTAGATTCACTAGGGACATACTGTAGAAAAGATTAATATGGTTTACAGAAAGATTAAATGTGTGAGTTTTCCCATTGTGATGAATAGATGGATCAAGATGCACATACTGATTCCATGAAATGTGACCACTTTATTAAAGATGAATGATCACATGATATGAGACACATGCTTCAGCATGTTGATGTTGTTGTGATCTTCAGTTCAGAGACTAGTTTGATGCAGCTCTCCATGCTACTCTATCCTGTGCAAGCTTCTTCATCTCTGAGTAACTACTGCAACCTACATCCTTCTGAATCTGATTATTGTATTCATCTCTTGGTCTCCCTCTACAATTTTTAGCCTCCACAAATTCCTCTTCTCCCCAACCTTCTCATTAGTTACATGATCTATCCATGTAATCTTCAACATTCTTCTGTTGCACCACATCTCAAAAGCTTCTATTCTCTTCTTGATATCCTCTCTACTTTGACCTTCTGCAATTATTTTGCACCCCAAATAGCAAACCTCATCTACCACTTTAAGAGTCTTAGTTCCTAATATGATTCCCTCAGCATCACCTGATTTAATTTGACTACATTCCATTACCTTTGTTTTGTTTTTGTTGATGTTCGTTTTATGTTCTCCATTCAAGACACTGTCCATTCTGTTCAACTGCTCTTTCAGGTCCTTTGCTGTCTCTGACAGAATTACAATGTCATTGGCGAACCTCAAAGTTTTTATTTCTTCTCCATGGATTTTAATTCCTAACGAATTTTTCTTTTGTTTCCTTTACTGCTTGCTCAATATACTGATTGAATAACACTGGGGATAGGCTACAACCCTGTCTTACTCCCTCTTTGGCCACTGCTTCCCATCCATGCCTCCAACTCCTATAACTGCCATCTGGTTTCCGTAAAAATTGTAAATAGCCCTTTGCTCCCTGTATTTGACTCCTGCCACCATCAGAATTGGAAAGAGAGTATTCCAGTCGGCACTGTCAAAAGCTTTCTCTAAGTCTGCAAATGCAAGAAATCTAAGTTTGGCTTTTCTAAATCTTTCTTCTAAGATAAGTCGTAAGGTCAGTATTGCCTTGCATGTTCCAACATTTCTATGGAATTCAAATTGATCTTCCTTGAGGTCAGCTTCTACCAGTTTTTCAATTCATTTGTAAAGAATTTGTGTTAGTATTTTGCAGCCATGACTTCTTAAACTGATAGTTTGGTAATTTTTACAGTTGTCAACACCTGCTTTGTTCACGATTGGAATTATTATAGTCTTCTTGAAGTCTGAGGGTATTTCATCTGTCTCATACATCTTGCTTACCAGATGGTAGAGTTTTCTCAGAGCTGAATCTGTTAAGACTATAAGTAGTTGTAATGGAATGCTGTCTACTCCCAGGCCCTTGAATCAGCACATGCAGCCCAAAATGAGCTTGTTGACAACCAAGAGTAAAACAAAAGACATTACACACATATAGTGTTCTTAGGGCTAGATTTTGCTTGCTCATATTGACCTTCACAGGTCAACATCACCACATATGTAAATGTTGTAACAATATGAAGTGCAGGTGAAATACCTTTGCATCATTTCATGTCAGATCATTCATACCATCTCACCCACAATCTCAGTTTGAAGGAAACTTTGTTCTCATTGTGGAGATAACACAGGTCCGCAAAAATTATATGTTTTAGAATGCACTGATTTCAGAAGTGGTGTCCATTTTTTCTATCACATAAGGGTTTTTTGCAAATTCAAACATAAAGAATTGGTAAAAGCACTCATTTATTGAAAATTATCAAATATAATATTTTTTTACAACCAATCAAAAATTATTTTGAGACATACAGTAACAATATTACAGTTATTCATGTGTTTTTATGAAATCCTTTCTTCTTTTCCTTGATACTTTGCTGAGCCCTTTTCCAATTTCCATCTATAGTTTCCCGCTTAAGCATCCAACAGTAGGCAACAAGCATAATGATATCCCATCTTCCTTGGTACCGTCTCTCGATATCACGGACATCCTGGTAAAACCGCTCCCCCTGTTCTTCACTGTAAGCTTCAGGTTTACAGGAAAACTGTGGGAGTGCAAAAAATGAACTTTCAAGCTCATCTTGTAGCCTTGAGCTTCATCCATTGAAAAATGTTTTTGTAGTCAGGATCCTTAGTATTTCCCAAAAACTTTTGCATTACATCCTTGAACAATAGCCAAGGTTCTTTTTCCTTTTCATTCATACATTCCAGAAAGATTGTATTAGTTAAAAGTTTGCTTACATAGGGGCCAGTGAAAACTCCCTCTTTCGACTTTGTTTCTGACAGCATCGAGAATTTTGTACATAGATATTTAAAACAGTCCCCATCCCTTTGCAGTGATTATACAAATTGTTTCATCAACCCCAATTTGATATGGAGAGGGGGCAAGAAAACCTTCTCTGGTGGTACCAAAGTAGTAGTGATAACATTTTTCTCTCCAGGTTCTAAGTTTCTCGGGGTGGCCAATCACTTTTAGTCCAGTGCTGTTCTTTGGATCTACTATCCCACAAGCATAAGAAGCATAGGAATTTAGTATAGCCTGCCTGCTGACCTAAAAGCATCATGAGCATTTTGAAGACTAGTTTTGGATGAATGAATGAATATGTGCCATGCAGAAGAGCCATACTGCATATTAAAGCATTGCATGAATCCTTCCACATCATTGCAAAAAACTAAATTTCCTTCTTTTGAGAAAAACTGGGTAGATTCTTTTTCTTGGTGTCTGTACCATGAAAATGAGGTGCCAGATAATGAGAGGTTTATATTTTTTAATCTATAACCTAACAGTTTGGCTGCATCTTTTGAAAGACCTAAACCTCTTACTAGATCATTGAGCTCACTTTGATAAAATAGTTGAGACAATTCATCTTCGTCTGAAGAAAAATCTCAGCTTGATTCACTCTGAGGAGGTAATGTAACTTCGTCCTCCAACTCACTCAGGTATTCATCCAAACTGAAAGATGGCTGTGAGATAGGTATTTCAGAGCTATGGGACACTGGACGTATAGCTGAGTCACAGTTAGGATAACTTATGCTTCTTTTGTTTTTTGAATTAAATCCCTTTACATCAAAGAAGTAGCAATCAATGGTATGGTTTTTCTGCTCATGCCATATCATAGGAATTCCAAATTGAAATGCAGAAATGCATTTTTCTTACCCTTAAACCACAAATGATTTTCTTCGCATCTTCTACACACCTTCTACACACCCATGGTTTATCTTGGTCACCAAATTTGTAAGTAAGCAAAATAAACTTCCCTCACAAAAACACTTATTTTTCTTTGTTTACTTTTAATAGTGTATTCACCACAGATATAAGAAAAACTGTTTGGAGAAATATCACAAGCTCTTGTAGCCATGACTAGATAGAAACAACAGCACTGTCCACATTAATAGCATTATGTATACTGAGAGTTTCTCTTCATTTCATGCGAGATACCAATCGTCATTGACTTGTCACAACATGATACAACTGAACAATAAGATTGTTTGCATTTGCTTCTGGCGCCCAGGAGTTCACAGTAAATCCTGCAAGTGGTACCAAACAATAGTTAACATAGCATTTTTTTTAAATTTCAGTTTATTTGATCAATTATGATTGATACAATTTTTAATAATTATTAAATTAAAAAACCACATAGGCTTATTACTAATGAACGTAAATACTGCAATATACATAAAAACCTATGTGATAGAATTTTTTGAATATTTTTCCTGTTTTTGGGAGGTGCAAATCTATAAGAAAATGTTAAAAAATCCTATGCAGTTATTTAGTTGCAGACCTGTGTAATCGACCATAGACAGTTTTGGAATTATATTTCTCTCCATCTCTCTCTGTTTTTGCTTTAGCTTTTCTCAAAGTTCGAAGTTTTTAACACCTGTAATGTCACCAAATGATACTTGTTAACATTTGGAAAAAAGATATCATTACCTTATTTATCATCCAAACCATGTGAAATCTGCAGGTTATATACCCTAGTACAATGAGTCCAGTTTTGTAACCAAGGCATCATCTCACTTGGTGTATAGTATAAGGACTGTAGAATAAAAAACAATATGGCACAATTCAAGAAACTATCAAGACAAGAACTTGTATACTCACATTTTTCTTATTTTATTTTGCAAAAGCATGGTTCACAATTGTATTAAATAATACATAAAGGGAAATGAATGCCCTCTAAATTTTTTTTTTTTTTCAAAATAATATTCAAAGCTAGGATTTTCACTTGGGAAAGTAAAATTAATGTTTTTTTTTTGTTCCAATATTATGTTTTCTTTTTGTAGTAAACAGTAGTTCTTAATTTTTTTCTTGAGAAGCTAAAATAAACCAATGAAAATTCATAGGTTTTAAATAATATACTTTTAACTTAACCAAAATTTTAAGTGGTTAAACATAAAAGAAACAGGCCCAGCAAGCATATTTAAAAAAGCTGAAGTTATTTCAACTCTTAAACAACACTTCATATAGTAGACATTATTTATGACAGAAAATCTTTCTTCTGTACAGAGCATATACACTCCTCTGAAAATTGATAAGTTCTTCTGAGTAATATCCCAATGTGTTCAACAACAGCAAGCATATTAGGAATGGGCTCTGGGCAAATACCCTCTCTTTTGTGTCAATGGAAGGACAGTGAAAGTCCTGAAGCATGCATAAACTAAACAGTAACATCATATTTTGTTCTATTTAGTTCAATGATTATCTCAAAGTAACACAGACTGGAACATTTTCAATTTACATAGCTTGATAGGATATGGATTTGCTGTCTAGTAACACAAGAAACAATACACGCCAAGACTCAGGGATGAAACAAATTCAGTTGCTGACTACCCTTGAGTCACTGAACAGGTCTCATAAGGGGAAGCCATGACGTTAGCATCACATATTTACTTCAAACTTCGTACAACTGTAGTAGACCATTAAAACAACTTAATGTTCAAATAGTAAGGTGCATTACTCTTGCAAATTCTGAGAAAATGGCAAGAGAAATTTTATGCATCTATTATGTGGCTCATGTATCTGATTGAATAATGTGACCAGTAATGAAAAAAAATATAGATTACAAAGTAAGTGTAAGCAGGATTCAAATTGTTGCTTTGCTTGTGATAGAGAATATGTGGGCAGAGGTAACGAGATCATTGCCATGTGTACCTACAAATGCAAGCGACCTTTGGACGAATATAGAAAACGTATAGTGGTAAGTAAACCATCAAGCTACGCTATCGACTACTTAATGAAATCAATGCCCCTACGCCTTCAAGAAATCTTACGTGATGACGGTGGGTGGGTTGATTACTAAAAGCATACTCGTCCACAAAACCCATGTGGACAATTATCTAATATTCGGTCAAGCTTTGCTTTGTCGCAGCTCTTTAGCATATAAGTCCATTTACTTTCAGTCTCCTCCGTACAATTCTTGCAATGCAAGGTAATTGAAATATCTCATCCACTCGACGCCATCTGAGGAATTGATTGGTGCATGTGTTGTTCAACGCACAGCAGTCGTCATCCTCACTGCAATCAATGACTGTGTGTGTGTGTGTGTATGTTTTCGTCTTCACGCACAATCTGAATCAATACTATTCACATTAGAGAGACAACCAACAATAAAGATTGCATCAAATGTGACTGTAAAGAATTTTAATGCGATGGAAAGTTACAAACTGAATTTTTACCCAGTCCACGTTCTGCATATTACGTTAAGCAAGTAAGACGTATTAACTCCACAATATCGTTAGGAGAGAGTGTGCGCTCTTGTTGTCGCGGCTCGCAAGTGCAGCGATTAGCAGTGCCCAATGTCGCCGCGATTTGTTTATGTTGGCTGAGCGTGGACACTGCAGCAACGCTTCGCTATAAAACAGAAAGAAACCACCTTGGCTCTGACTGCAATGAGCGGACATCAATGCCCGCATGTTCTTATAGTAACAGACGTGAGACTCTACTCACAGGTGCCATGGAGGAATTGGAACGAGTATCATGTCATTAGTCATCAGAATATTTACCAGTGATGAAATATCCACTCTATTTGAATCCCAAAAAATTAGGAACTTTCTCACAAAGTAATGTGAGATGATACTAAAATTTGTCTAAGAAACAAAAATTAACTGCAGAGCTTTCATGCACGCAGAAGTAGCGCAAAAGGAAATTTAATGTCTTGGAAGCGTATATTTCATTTCTTCTTCTCCTATCAACGCCCTTGTTTCAGTATGAAGTGAGAAAATAAACGCGAAAAACTAAAGTTCCTGAGAAGCATATAAGTCATTTGCTCTTCTCATATCATAACTTTTGTTTTACAATGAAGTAAAAAAATAAAAAATTAACAGTCTAGGGTTCTGAAGCATAATATGACACCAGATTCTTATCGTAGGCGCTATCGGAAGCGCAAAAAGCAGGGAGCTGTTCATTCTTTTGTCCAACAATCTGTTTCCTTTCATGCATTACTACCACTCGAAGATTCTTATTTAAGGACGTGCGGGCATCAAGTTCTTGAGCAAAATAAGCCTTATGTTATTGTGCTAATTACCGTACGGAAAAAATGCAACAAAGACGAGTTCCCCTAGAGCAGTGGGGATATTTGCCCACGTCTGCATTCAGCGGTGACTGCCAGCTGCCACAACACTTCACAGAATCCATGCGGCAGGCAACACAACAGTGCGTGCACTTCAGACTTCATTCAGTAAGTCGACAGGAGATGAACGGAAACGTCAAATTAACGTCGCTTTCCGACTCGTATTCAATCCAGAATGAGGTGTTATTAAGATAGCTGAGCGTTCTAGCAATTACGCTTTGACAATTCCCATATGAGTATTCCGACAGGCTAAAGAACCCGTTAGTGTGAAACCATCGGGAACTGCATTAATACAAACTGCAAGAACTTGAATCAATACGTGGACTCATCTCTTCACTGGGTAAGCTATTACTGTTATTTAGGATTCTCTCCGACCTATGCGTAATGCAAATGGAACTTGACGTTCATGAGGCGCTTTCCGCTATTCTTGAGAAACATGAGCAACTTGTAGTCACTGCGAGTTACAACTGTGTGATGCTAATGGTACAGGTTTTCAGTGGGTGTGGTGGTGTTATGCTGTCAAACTGCTTACAGTAACGTTAATGGTGGCGCTCATAATTTAGCGCTGTCTGCCCTTCTTAAGTAAAGATAGTGTGGTGGCGTTGTCGCTTCTCTTTGATGGCATCAGCTTGAGTAATCCGATCTAACGAACATAGTGCTCCATTCGCAGGCTGCTAATGATACAGAATGACTACAGAGATCAATGTGCGGGTCTTACATTAACTCTGCAGTGAATTGCTTAACAAATCTTACCCTCAGCTATACAGCTAGAATGACTCATTCGTAGGTACTCTATGTTGCACTTGGTTATGTGATCAATTCGCTGCAATCCTGCTTCTACTGTTCGTAAATACTTCTATACTGACCATTCGTTATTTGACTAAATATGCACTACAACCTGATTTGCATGTATATGACATGGGCTAGCGCCGGCACAAAGCAATATTAAGGGTTGGATGCCGTTGAAGCCCCGTTACATTGATGACAAGACAAATGTTCGCAAATCACCTCCACTGCATCAAAAAAAAAAAAAAAAATTCATCTTAGATATGGAAGGACCGACGTCCACACTGTCATCGGGCGTTGAAATACAGCATCGACGGCAAATGAAAATTTGTGACCGATCGGGCTTCGAACCTGGACCTCCTGCTTACTAGACAGGCGTGCTGAGCACTGCACATTTTTTTGGGGAGGGGGGGTGGAGGTGGAGGAGACTTTCAGCACCAGGTAGGCGGAGGCAAAGAGGGCAGGGGTCGAAGATCTGAGGCCTGGCCACAATGCCTCCCCGTACCTGTAACTGCATAATTCCCATGTATTCCATGCTTGTTCCCATATATGCCTCACATTGTAGAACAAAATTGAAGTAATGATTAAGCTTCCAATGGCGTGCGTTCCTTGTAGAACATAACTCATAACAGGCAAAAGGGAGACGGAAAAATACATAACAAACATTCATTCAGAAACATATGAGGTCTGTAATGAAGCCATATAGTTTTCAACAAATGAAAGAAATTTCGGAGCCGGAGGGGTTTTACCAAATTAGAATAGTTCTGATTTTAGAACCAACGTAAAAGAACATTCAAGGAATATAAAAAAAGTGAAAGAATAGTATTCTGCTTCTAATCAATAAAACTGCCCACCTCCGTGTAGCCCACATAAAGCAATAGACAAAAAATTTTGAAATCATTCCTTATATTTGTTGTTCTTCTTCAACGTTCCCAGTCGGGTTGAAAAGCTTCAGTTATCGTTATATGACTTTCTTCGGTTCTGTTGATAAGTGCTAATTTTTTCTTAGTCCAGTTCCAAATACTGATTCTATTTTCACATAAGAACACGTGCGCTACAGTTTCTACAAGCCGACATTTGTCACAGTATGGAGATGGTCTCAATTTGATTTTCCATAATCGTTCTTCTGTGGGTACGATTGCGTTTACAACGTTGTACCATACGGCACTGACTCTAGTTGGTAGAATTTTATTGTTGATATTTTCCCAGACCTTCATCCAGTTTTTAGTAGGTTAATTTACCTGAATTGGGTTGTGAAGACGACGTCATAATATAATCATAGATGGTTGTAGTGTTGGTTTGTGCTGGTGGAAGTCTTATATAGCTCCAATCGACACAGTACTTTATGAAGTAATCTAAGCTAGCGTATGTGCTACATTAACAGGAGCGTTTCTATCCCCAGGATCTAACGAGATGAACAGAAGTTTCGTGACGCCTGTCTTAGTCACATGTATTAGTTTAAAAGCACAAGTTAGAAACAGTGCGTCACATCTAGATTTAACGAACTTAATTCCAATTTCTCCGATTTGTCTCTGTAAAGTCGCCGTGTGGAAGGATACTTTGCGATATTTTGTTTCCACACATACCAACAGGCTGCAGCTAATATTTTATGTGCGGTGACGTGCGGTATGGGTAAGACTGCTGCGACATGATACATTTTGCTAAGTATGTATGTATTTATACGTCGGTCTAACGATCGTGTATCATTGTCCTTCAACAAGGCTCTGACGACATTAAGTTTCCGCTCGAAACTGTTCGTAGCCATGCGCTTGGGATTCGCCCTTAAAAGCAATCCGAGTTGAAGTGTCTCTTCAGTTACAACTAACCAGTGAGCACCTATTGCACAATTGTAAGAACCGAGATGCAGTATTTTGGATTTAAAATTTTGTAAACTTGTGGTAAGATCTTATGGGACCAAGCTGCTTAGGTCATCAGTCCCTAAGCTTACACACAACTTAATCTATCTTAAACTAACTTACGGTATGGACAACACACACACCGATGCCGGAGGGAGGATTGGAAGCCCGGACGGTGGGCACTGTCGGGACACAGCAGCCAACCTCTCTGCAGCACCTATCTACACACGCTCCTCGTCAGACGCCAGACGCGAATTCCCATTTAGCCGCATACCACATGCCCGGTACCCCCCCTCCCCCTCATCACCAACCGTCCATTATATTATTCCACTCGCTCGCGGCCACACTGTATCCCCGCCAGCGAGGGTTCGGACGATGACGTGCGTCTAGCACTGAAAACTTTCGATGACCCGTCGAGACCTGAGTAGTTATACATGGTGTTTCAGGAGGAATAGTAAAAATCGTAGGAAATGGTAGAATAGACAAATTGCAGAAAAAATGCCAAATAACATGTGTCCAATTCTTATTAAGTACATATAGCTGGGTTCAATGCATTTTCGTTTCGTACCTCGGTCCTTAGGGGACTCCTCCCTACGGACCTTGAAAATGAGCTTCCAGCGCTATTGCAAGAGTTTCCTTTGGCTACAAGGAAGCTTATGTTCCTCCAGTATGACGGGGCTTCTGCACATTCTAATCGTCAGGTGACATTATCCAAACCTAACATTTCCCAGAAGATGGATCCGTAGATATGGGCACTTTTCTTGGCCACCTTATCTCTTTGGATTTTTGCCTGCGGGGATGGTTAAAGGCGAAGTTTACAAAGAAAAAGTAACCCAAGAGCCGATTTGATCGTTCGGATTATGAATAGTGCACCCCTCATAAAAGAACGCAGATGACCTAAGAAGAGCTACACGTCGAGTTATCAAGAGAAGTCAAATGTGCATTGAAGTTGGAGGGGAAATTTTTCAAAATCAACTTTGAACGTCCTCATTTGCCTTTGCTTTGAGTTTGTTAGGGTTAAGTACTAACAACTGTATCTCTGTACTCAATAAAAAGTGGACGCATTTATATGGGATTTTTTTATGCAATTCGTCTGTACTACCACCTGCTAAAATATCTGCTATTCCTCCTGAAACACCCCGTATATGAATATATGTGTGATGTCTATTCTTTCGGACTCGTCCTAAGGAGAAGACACTACGAATCCATGTTCGAACCTGGTCAGGCACAAATTTTCATCTGACGCCGTTGTTCTATTTTAACGCCCATGATAGCCTGGACATCTGTTCTTCAATATTTAAGTGATTAACAAGGCTGTCTATTTCGATTCGTAGTGTCTGTTCTTTCGGAAATATCCGAAAGAACAGACACACACACACACACACACACACACACACACACACACACACATACACATTTTTAAGTGGTTTTCGGAAAATGTTTGGCATCTCTGTGATAGTGCCGGACTGGTGCTGCATCAACCTACTCATTTCACTAGACATAGTTGTAATTTTCTGAACAATTCCTGTTTAATAAGTGATAGCGACAGTGTCTCTAATTGTTTATTTTGTCGGAAACCTGCTTCTTTCTGCCCCAGCCTATACTACAGCAATGAATGATTGCTCACATTCTTGATACCTTACTGGACGTGCTACAGCAACTGTTGCCAAAGATTCAAATCCCGCTGGAAACGTATGTTTCAAGACAGATGGGTTTGCTCCTCCCTACTGTCACTGAAACAATCACAACGAAATTAAGTATAGGAATCCTGTGAAACCCTTGAGTTATACTGCAGTGCTGTGGAGACGAAAAAGGTAGTTTTTCACAATTATCAGATGACAGATGGAATTTGTCAGATTCCACTAATTATGACTGAATTATAATTGTTGGTTCACAGGCGCTTTTCTGCCGTTCATTGTAACTGTTTCTGAAGGTTAGAGCTGGAAGAACAGAAACAGCAGATTTTCGCCATATGGAATATCCGAATTCACCTTAAATCTTCACGTTTCGAGCAAAAGGCAGAAAAGATGACAACAAGAAGCCAGGAGATGCCTGTCTTCTGGCGTATGTGCCAATGGCAGTGATCTAAATAACAATGTTGTACAGCAAAGGTTCCTTGCCAACTCAACCACTGGAGAAACTCTAAATTTGTGAATCGCTTCTGGTGAATAGGCTTTCAAGGCTTTGGTCCGATTAAGACAGTAAAACACAAATAATTGTTGCAGTTTTTATGACATTAAGTTTATACTCAGTGCATCGATGTATTACAAGTAATGACACTCTAGCACCTAAACCTAGTTACAGAAGTGCTAAAAAGACTCATTGACATATAATGAGGATGTTGCGGCCATTGCCACCTGTAACTTTGAGACGAAGCTATAGCCACTTCCGAGGTCACTCACAGAACACATCAGTTGGTATCCTTCCTGGCAGTATAACTGAAACTTGGCAACAGCGCAGAATATGTTTGGGCACTCTGTGACCGACGAGTTACTTCCTTCATGGCACAGAACTAGCCTGCTAAATTCACTTGATATTGTCGTGTCATTCCAATAGAATAATGTGAGTGATTTTCTCTTGAGATGTAAGTTCGGTCAGAGCGTTAGCTGCTCTCTGTAATAAAAAAAACTGAGTCAATGGATCAACGACGAACTGAAACAGATGTCTTGCGACGTCCGCCCCGAGCAGATACAACGAACGAAAACGAACAAAATGAGAATAAAAAAAGAAAAAGAAGGTAAGGTGCTTGCCTGTCAGGTGCACGCTGCCTTTGTTCGCCTTTCGAGACTCGCGGAAAGCCAGATTTTTAATTATTTTGTAGCAGAGCTACAAGCAGGCAGATACAAACTCAATAAGGGAATCGTAAGACAACACTCGAGCAGAACTCGTCTTGCTACTTTTAGTACCCCTCAGTGCCAGAGAGAAAACGTTACGGTACTCCAAAAGCCACAATGCCACTTTTGTTTTCTTCCGACATATTTTTTGAGGTTGTGAATACATAATTTTATCTATGAACTAACACATTTTCATAATACTTGTGAATGATACAGGACATGAAGTAAATACAGACATTTTCGAAGTCAAAAGTCGATAATATCCTACTAATTCATGTTAAAATAGGCTCAATCGTATTACAGATACTTAATGCTTTATTAAGATAGACTACCGTCGTGGTGTTCCTGTAGTAAGCTGAATTTAATTTATATTAGTACAGTGAATTCTTTAACTGCGTTTTCCACTTTTTACTGAACGCAACAGTAATCATCAAAGAGAAATTAGTCAGCAGCAGGATTTTCTTTCACGATATCTAAAACAATATGACAATGCTAAAGTAGTTTACAAATTCTACACCCATAGAAACCTACTGGTTCTAACGACGTCATTAAACCAGTGTAGTTTGAAGAGTATTTTCGTCTAGAAATGAATTGCCTTGACGGTTGATCGATCAAGAGCGGGAAATGTAAATTTTTGCGAGTATATGATGAGAGGGACAAGTGCTTGAGAGAGGACTGCCCTATCGATACAAGTGCCTGAGAGATGACTTTCCTATCTATCTCCTGGACAGTTTTGTTTCTCAAATCAACAGAGTGCCTTATCATGCTGTAGCACATGTGATGTAGTTTTGTCGGTCGATTTTCTTACACTGCGACCAAGAGGAGTCTCAGTTGTTGGCAACAAATTCCAACTGTGACGCACACAGCCCTTGAGGCAGAATTCGTAGCGCAAACACACTTTTGGAGCTATCAGATGAAAAATATTATGTTCACACTATTCTTTGCTCGAATTTACGTCTTTTGGTGGGGCTCAGCTTTTCATTTTTTCTTAGGAAGTTAACGATAAAGGCATCATAACTCGTCACCAGAAACAGTACTGCATAGGAACACTCAATTAGCGACCTGATGACGTTAAATAATAGTCACTCCGTTGATTTTTGTTGTTTCGAATTAGAGAGCATGCAGTACTCCTACACCAGACTTCTGAACTTTGCCTGTTGAATGCAAATGTCACATGATGGTTAAACCCATCACATTTATCAGTAGTCGAGACTTCGTTAACGTGGAAAATCATTCATGCCAGAAGGATCTTTGTTGAAACAAGAATATCTTTTTCTGGCGTATTTTTCCCAAAAGCACTCGCTCCAAACAGAGTTCAAATCTTCCTGGTTGCCTCCTCTGCATTCACCCCTCTGTTATACCAAAAGTAGATATTGTGTTGCAGATGTTACACCTTTTTCCACTTGCGACTCAATTTTACAAATTTTAACCATAGTTCATGATTTTCAAGAATGCAAAATCCAACACTTAACTGCAAGATCATAACTAGAACTTCAATTTCGAAAACAACAGTTGATACATACACTGACAGCGTCGCGCAGCGTTCAGCTGGGCGGCGCCGGATTTCAGGCTGCAGGTGGAGTCTGGCCGGTGGCCGGTAGCCGCTGTAGCGCGAGGAAACGCTCGAGCGTAAGCTGTTCTGATCGCGAAGCAGCCACGAGCTGTCCTGCGCAATTGTTTCTGGAAGTACTTGTTATTGCTGGTGGATAGAATGTGAAGTTAATTAACTTCGATATTCAATCAGACTCATTACTTTAGACGAGGTCCGAAATGTGGTAAAAAAAGGAAAAATACAGTTGGACGCTAACACGCGACTACAACTTTATAATTCGCGACGATTACCACTTTTTTTTCTTTTATTCCATCGGGCTACATAACTTTGCGACAGTCCTGCTTCCTTTCTTTCCATGACCCTCCACCGCAGATAATCTGGTAGCCATCTTCTCTGCGCCATACTGCACCGTCTGTGACTGGGTACACAACGATTGTGGATGTGGGGCTACCCGACAAACACTACCTCGTTTCACAGGTGCCCTGACGTCGTTGTTGGCATGGTTGGCCTTTTTTTTTTTTTTTTTTTTTGCAAGCGACTGCAAGTCTAGAATTCGCGACGATTACCTTTTTTTTGGCGCTCTATATATGTTTTTCTTATTTTACTTATATTAAACTAATAATAATGCTTCAGAATCTATAACGCGAATGTTAGGGAAAAAAATTAGATGTGGCGAGACGCCAACCATTGGCATTTTTTGTTTTCACTGCTCGCTCACTCCACAGTACAATACCGCGACCAATCTTAATTTTTTTTTCCCCGACACAGGAAACACACTGAAATTATACACTCAAATGGCAGTGTATTCCTTCAAAAAAACGAAAATATTCACTCTTTTTCCGAAGTACTTGTTGAAGGTAATCAATTAAAATAAAACAAAAGAAGTAACTTCGACAAAAACAAAGGGGTGAACAGTTTTAATCTGCCAGGAAGTTTCATATCAGCGCACACTCCGCTGCAGAGTGAAAATCTCATCTGGGAACATCCAGTAGGCTGTGGCTAAGCCATGTCTCCGCAATATCCTTTCTTTCAGGAGTGCTAGTTCTGCAAGGTTCGCAGGAGAGCTTCTGTAAAGCTTGAAAGGTAGGAGACGAGGTACTGGCAGAAGTAAAGCTGTGAGGAAGGGGCTTGAGTCGTGCCTGGGTAGCTGAGTTGGTAGAGCACTTGCCCGCGAAAGGCAAAGGTCCCGAGCTCGAGTCTCGGTCCGGCACACAGTTTTAATCTGACAAGAAGTTTCATATCAGCGCACCCACCGCTGAAGAGTGAAAATCTCATTCTGGACATTGATAATGGACTCCCTTGAAGGACGCCCTGAGACAACGCGGTGGGGGAAGTAAGACGGCCATTTACGTCAATGGACGCCCAAATACCAGTGATGAGAGAGCTAAACACCCGTCGTGCAGCATTGTTTAAACCAACAGTCGTCAATTTTCGCATAAGGAACCCATGATTGACGCGGTCGAACGCTTGGCGAAAATCAATGAAAAGCAAAGCGCTTGGCACAGGAATGGTGGAAGCAATCGAAATTAAATCTCGACATTCAGCAGCGGGAGTCAGGAGAGTACGACCCGGAAGACAACTTTGGTGGCTCGCTACGATGGTAGTCAACAATAACGACAGTCGGCTATTGACCACTCGCGCCACTATTTTATAGTAGTTGAAGAGGGTTATCGGGCGGACCTGATCCACACGCAAACGTCCTGGCTTTTTGGGAATCAGGACTATTTGAGCAACGTTGAAGCTGGGCGGAAGAAGGCCTCCGTGGAACACTTCATTCACCATGGAAGTTATCGTACCTCCTATTAGGGGCCAAAATCGAATGTAAAATTCTTTGGGAAGGCCATCGGGGACAGGTGTTTTATGGGAGGGAGAATGAGCCACAATATCAAATATATTATCGCGATGGAATACAGAGAAAAACTCGTCCTGGAGAACTGGTGTAACAACACGATCAAGGAGGGAGCTGAAATCAACAGACGGTGGACCGTATGAATCCACTTCAGCATAAAGCTCGGAATAGTGGTGGTAAAGTTCACTCATGATATCAGATTGAGAGGACCACTCACGCCCATCTAGAGAACGAATGGTAGAAAGGCACGTCCTTTGAGATCGCTTGTGAAGCCGGAGAAGATGATAGAGAGAGGTCAACTCATCCTGTGCGATTGAACGAGGCTGGGAACGCAGTCGGACACCATCCATTTGCCTACGTTTGAGTTGGAGTAGTTTTGCCTTCACAGAGTGGACGTCGACGACCCTCAAGGGTGCATCACGAGCATTATCGTGAAGATCGCGAAGGACTGCATAATAAATTTCCCTAGTGCGCCTTATTTCAGCCGCTTTTTCAGCGCTAAAATGCTTGAGTGTATTTCGAATCCGGGGTTTAGCAAAGGTAACCCACCATTCGAGAAGTGAGGAATAACGCGTCTGGGATTGGATTGTCCGCCGCCATACGTCTGCGATGATGTATTCCAGAGAGGGGTCCGTGAGACGTAGAGTGTTTAGCTTCCATAAAGGGCGTGAAAGATGGACCCGCTGCGGGACGTGGTTAAAAGTCATGGAAACAGCGCAGTGATCAGTGAAACTGGCAGGAATTACATCAATCGATAGGTGCTGACTAAATATGGTGGCAGATAAATAAAAGCGGTCCAATCGGCTACTTGAAGTAGCTGTAAAAAACGTAAACCGCACCAATGTAGGATATCTGCAAACCCAAGCATCCTGGAGATGCAAGGACGTCACCATATCATTAAGTTCATGACAAAATGTATAATTGGGGGTGTGATCAACACGGCGTAAGACGCAGTTAAAATCACCCCCTAACAAAACTTTGCGTGGATTCCATCAGAGTAAATGAACAAGTTCCTCCTTATAAGACCGCGCGCGATCGGATGAACGACTGGATCCAGTCGGAGCGTAAAGAAAAATGAAAGTGAGGTCATAAAAACTACAGCCTATGCCGCGACCATCATCTAGCGTTTCGAAGTCCGTCAGCGGGATTCCATCTCGATAAAGCAAAGCCATACCGGTAGAATTTTCAGGCGCGTCGTTGAAAAACATAGAATATCCAGAAAGACAAAACACATCAAATTATACCTCTTATAACCACACGGTATCAGCTTGGGAATCTAAATAAACTGGCGTAACGCAGCAAGCCATAATTGGGAACGTATCCTATTAACATTGAGGGTTAGTAATGTATACGCCGGCATCCGTTAACACATGTAAGGTCAATAAAACAACACTAAGGAAAAATCACTATCACGTCCGTCTCACCCTAACGTCCGGAGGCGGGGAAAGAAGGTATAACGCTAGTCCTCCCCACCTGACGCCGAGGAATCCTCGCTTTTCTTTCTACGACGCGCCGCGGCACGGGCAGGTTGAAAACGCTGTTTCACACCACTCCGTGAAAACATACACTCTTGATGTGGAGGGGTTGGGGGCACATCAAGCTCCGATTTGACAGAGGAGCCATCGTCACCGCACTTATCGGAAATCGGGGAACACAACTCAGAACGACCAACAGCAACATCGGGTACAGAAGAGACAGGTAATGCAGTACCGGTGTCGGGTGGCATCTCCTGAACATCAGGAAGAAAACCCGTACAATCCTGTTGCTCGACCGTCTCATCGTGGAGGAGAGGTGGTACTGCACTGGAACACTGTAAGGGTTGACCAGCGGGCGATGTCTCTGCGAGAAGAACGGAACCCACGGGAACCGTCACGTCGACGGGTGAAGTGGGGGACGCAGATTGAATGCACATTTCAACATCAACAGAAGCAGCTAAATCCTCTCTGGTAATACTGGAATCACAATTAACATCAGTAGACAACGCATTACCGCCAGAAGGTGTACCCTCTGTCAACACCGTGTCAGAAGAACGAAACTGGAGTGGGGCGTCCTCGAAATCTGTTCCGTCTTCAGTCCGCCCGCGTTTGACGTGCGCTGCAGGAGCCGTCGTCCCCTCGTGGACAGAGGCCGCACTGGTACGCGTCGGTAACGGTGGAAATTCGCGAGGAGTAGGGGGCAATGTTGCCCCCACATTGCTTAAAGCTGTAGACTGACTGACAGCTGACTGTGAAGTTACTATGTCTGCTAATGTTAAAGGAAGACGTTTTTGATAAGAAGACGTCAGAACAGTAGTACGGCGCAGGCAATCAGATCTGAGATACCGCTTTCGTTACAGAGAAAACAAGTTCCTTCTTGCCATGTATAAGTAACATGGATTTGCTAACCACAAACAGTTAAGTGGGAAGGAATATTCTTATTAACACGCGTCCACAGTCCGGATACCATTATAACACTGGAAGCGACGTTGTGCTGACCAGCGTTCCCATCGGATATGCCGTATGAATCCAAGCGGAAGCTACGCAGTTTTAAGAAATGAATCGTCCACTTCAGAAGGAAGGTTATAAATTCTAACCGGAGTATACTCGAGTGCCACATCTTCAACGAGGACTTGACTAAAGGAACTTTCGCGATGTGTAAACAACACTTTAGAACCAACCCGGGAGAGAAGTCTTTCTACTCGAACGGGATCATAAAACTTCACAAAGAATGCATACAAATCAGAATCAAAATAAGCAGTATCTACCTGTTCAGGTGTAACACGGATAACATCAGCCAACCAATCGTGAATTTCTAAGGAGGCAGGTTGAACATGACGCGTACTCTTGTCAAAACTGAAACGAACAGCAGCTCGACGAGTAACAGATTTAGGAGACTCGACAGACACCATGGCGCGGGGAGAAAACACCGCCGCCAAGAGGAAAAAGACAACAAACTCCGCTACGCTACTACGATGTGACTCCGGCCAATACACCAACAAGACTGAGTAGCTTCGACACAAGCGGCGCTGCGGCACAGGCGGAAGTTAACGACAACCTGCTCGCTCGACGCGCAAGGCGACGAAAACTAGACCACGGGCTCACCCAACATAACTGTATCTCGGAAGTAGACAACACTTCCTCCCGACACTTCCTCATCTAGCAGTGTTGCCAGATCGTGCAGATGGCCGGACTTAGCGTTATCAGGAACGGTCGGCTTTATTGGCCACCTTAAGTGAACGACTTGGACTTAGTCTCTGTGGCGGCCGGCCGGCGCTGAGTTTTTATGTCTAAGACTGTACATTCTTAGGAATATCTTTCTCAATAGTTTCCTCGTGGCCAGGAATTCCCTGCTTGCCAGTGTTGGTCAGCTTTTTATGTCCATGCTATCCCATCATGCGATATTTTGCTGCCTTGTTAGGAGAGTTCCTTAACTTCGTCTACTTCGGATCACCAATTTATCGACATTCTCATTTCTACCACTTCTCGTTACTTTCGTCTTTCTTCCATATTCTCAGTCCATGTTCTGTACTCCTTAGACTATTCATTCCATTCAAGAGATTCTGTAACTCTTTTTCATTTTCGCTGGGGATAGCAACATCATTAGCGAATCTTATCATTAGTATCTTTTCACCTTGAATTATAATCCCACTCTTGCGTCTCTCTCTAATATCTGGCATTGGTTCTTCAATGTATAGATTGAACAGTACTTGTCAAAGACTGCATTCTTGTCTTACACCCTTTTTAACCCGAGCACTTCGTTCTTCGTTTCCCCACTCCTATGGTTCCCTCTTGGTTTTTGTGTACATTGTATGTTACCCGTCTGTCCTTATAGCTTGTCCCTATTTCTCTTAGGGTTTCAAACATCTTGCACCATCTGACATTGTCGAATGCTTTTTGGAGGTAAACAGATCGTGTGTACGTGTCTTGATTTTTCTTCATCCTTGCTACCATTATCAACCGCAATGTCAGAACTGCCTCTCTAGTGCCTGTATCTTTCTTAATGCCAAACTGATTGTCATCTAACAGATTTCCGGTTTTTCCATTCTTCCATGTATTAGTCGTGTCAGCAATTTGGTTGCATGAGCTGTTAAGCTAATTGTGCGGTAATTGTCGCACTGCCGGCCGCGGTGGCCAGGCGGTTCTAGGCGCTGCAGTCCGGAACCGCGGGACTGCTACGGTCGTAGGTTCGAATCCTGCCTTGGGCATGGATGTGTGTGATGTCCTTAAGTTCGTTAGGTTTAAGTAGTTCTAAGTTCTAGGGGACTGATGACCTAAGATGTTAAGTCCCATAGTGCTCAGAGCCATTTGAACTAAGCCAATTGTCGCACTTGTCAGCTCTTGCTATTTTCGGAATTGTGTGGATGATGCTTTTCCGAAAGCCTGATGGTATATCGCCAGTCTCATACATTCTACACACCAAGGTGAATAGTCGCTTTTTTCGATTTCCCCCAATGATTTTAGAAATTTCGATGGAATATCATCGATCAAGTCTCTCGTTTCTTCTTCTATCACGTCATCAGACAAGTTGTCCTCCTTTCTCCTCTTTTCTCTGCATTTAACAGTAGGATTCCCAATGCACTCTTAAAGTTACTGGGCCCGCTTTCAATTTCAGTGAATGTTGTTTTGTCTTTTCTATTTGCTAAGTCAGTGCATCCGACAATGTACACTAGTAAAGACTAAAGAATATATGGGTGTTTCTTAGTATGAGTGCCAAACAACAAGATTTATAGCCGCTAAAACAAATAACACTGCTATCACCATCACACTTTTTAAAAAATTAGCGGTTTTATTGCTGGCATCAATATTATAGGAAACAAACACTGATTAAGTGACTGATTGCATTTATAGCTTGACGGAGGTCCTGTTAAGCTTTTGACAAAATAAGCCACAATTCTCATGAGAATTACTATTAAACGGTCACACATATTTTTAATGGTTTTTGTGGCCTTGTGCACCGGTGGCTCGTTCCAGCGTTTGCTCGCCTGGCTCAGCACGACTGCGACTCGCTTCAATACGATTCTGGGACCTGAGAACGTTTAGAGATGTGCCTTCCCGTGTGGAAGGAGAAGTTGCGTTTCAGACAGAACACTCACAGGTTCTGGGACGCATTCCTGGCAGGCCAGCATAGCTGGGTTCCTTGCATTCAAAACATGATTCATTCATACTGTCTGCATACGTTGCTGCGAAGCATTAAGCCATGCATGAAACCAGTTATGGTTCCTTGGATCATACCAGTATTACTTACACAGTTACAGAAATTCTGAAACGAGCGCTCAGTAACCGAGTCGACACCAGTTCGTCGATACCCATATACACTCAGTGGATACGTCTTCTTTGTTGACTCTCAATACCCCTCGGCTGGACTCACGATCTACATGCAGGTAGCGCATATTTAAAATATCTGCTTCATCAAGAACTGAAAAAATTAGGCGATTACTGAGACGGTTCCTTCAACAAGGGCACTGCCATGTCTTTCCTACAAACATCACTAAATGAGTTTCTCGCCGCCTGCTATGATGTCGACTCTAATAACCATTCCCTGTTTCAAACGCCAAGCAGGAATGAGACTGTAGTTATGAGTGTTCCAGTAAAAAATGAGAAATTTCAAAACGTATCATAATACACTACTGGCCATTAAAATGGCTACACCAAGAAGAAATGCAGATGATAAACGGATATTCACTGGACGAATATATTATACTAGAACTGACATATGATTACGTACTCACGCAATTTGAGTGCATAGATCCTGAGAAATCAGTACCCAGAACAACCACCTCTGGCCGTAATAACGGCCTTGATACGCCATGGAATTGAGTCAAACAGAGCTTGGATGGCGTGTACAGGTACAGCTGCCCATGCAGCTTCAACACGATATCACAGCTCATCAAGAGTAGTGACTGGCGTATTGTGACGAGCCAGTTGCTCGGCCACCATTGACCACACGTTTTCAATTGGTGAGAGATCTGGAGAAGGTGCTGGCCAGGGCAGCAGTCGAACATTTCCTTTATCCAGAAAGGCCCGTACAGGAGCTGCAACATGCGGTCGTGCATTATCCTGCTGAAATATAGGGTTTCGCAGGGATCGAATGAAGGGTAGAGCCACGGGTCGTAACACGTCTGAATTGTAACGTCCACTGTTCAAAGTGCCGTCAGTGCGAACAAGAGGTGACCGAGACGTGTAACCAATGGCATCCCATACCATCACGCCGGGTGATACGCCAGTATGGCGATGACGAACACACGCTTCCAATGTGCGTTCACCGCGATGTCGCCAAATACGGATGCGACCATCATAATGCTGTAAACAGAACTTGGATTCATCCGGAAAATTGACGTTTTGCCCTTCGTGCACCCAGGTTCGTCGTTGAGTACACCATCGCAGGCGCTACTGTTTGTGATGCAGCGTCAAGGGTAACCGCAGCCACGGTCTCCGAGCTGATAGTCCATGCTGCTGCAAACGTCGTCGAACTGTTCGTGCATATGGTTGTTGTCCTGCAAACATCCCCTTCTGTTGACTCAGGGATCGAGATGTGGCTGCACGACCCGTTACAGCCATGCGGATAAGATGCCTGGCATCTTGACTACTAGTGATACGAGGCCGTTGAGATCCAGCATGGCGTTCCGTATTACCCTCCTGAATCCACCGATTCCATATTCTGCTAACAGTCATTGGATCTCGACCAACGCGAGCAGTAATGTCGCGATACGATAAACCGCAATCGCGATATGCTACAATCCGACCTTTATCAAATTCAGAAACGTGAGGGTACGCATTTATCGTCCCTACACGAGGCATCACAACAACGTTTCACTAGGCAACGTCGGTCAACTGCTGTTTGTGTATGAGAAATCGGTTGGAAACGTTCCTGATGTCAGCACGTTGTAGGTGTCGCCACCAGCGCCAACCTTGTGTGAATGCTCTGAAAAGCTGATCATTTGCACATCACAGCATCTTCTTCCTGTCGGTTAAATTTCGCGTGTGTTGCACGTCATCTTCATGGTGTAGCAATTTGAATGGCCAGTAGTGTAATTATGCTGAAAATGATACAGGTAAAATGTTTTTTATAATGTTCATTTTTATGTTGGCACAATTTTCTGCAGTGACGGAAAAAATCGCAACACCAAGGAGGCTTTTTGCAACACAAACGAAAGTTGGTGGGCGTGTTTCTGTTTATGACAAATGGTGTCTATTCCAGTTTCGCGCCATTCGGGTAAGAGTAGGCGCCGTTATCAATACCTCACTATGTTTGAACGACGATACTGGAGAAAGACTTGACTGGAATGCAGGCACTGTGCTGGCAGTGGTCGTAACGAGAATGTACGGTTGCAACAGGACCGGGTTCCGGACGGCCACGTGACATTACCGAACCGGCCGAAGTGGCCGAACGGTTCTAGGCGCTACAGTCTGGAACCGCGCGATCGCTACGGTCGCAGGTTAGAATCCAGCCTCGGGCATGGATGTGTGTGATTTCCTTAGGTTAGTTAGGTTTCAGTAGTTCTAAGTTCTAGGGGACTGATGACTTGGCCTGGTGACTTGGCCTGTTCGATCACCAGATCTGCCTCCAATCCAACATATATCGGACGTCATCGGATAAAACTCCAGCGCCATCCAAAACCAGCATTAACCGTCCCTGTATTGACTGACCAAGTGCAACAGGCATGGAACTTCTACCCACAAACTGATGTACGGCACCTGTGCAATACATTTTATGCATGTTTGCATGCTTGCATCCAGTATTCTCGCGGTTCCACCCGTTATTAATATACCAGTATTTCAAATTTGCAGTGGTTTATCTCGCGCTTACATTAACCCGTGATCTTGTAATGTTAATCACTTAAATATGTTACCTAGAAAAAAGTATTCCCAAAATTTAATTAGTCTGCATTAAATATCTTTTCGTGTAGCGATTTTTTTCTGTCAGTTTATTTCTTATTACATAATCATGATCCAAACAATGGTCAAGACGTCACTTTCTTGAACGTCTGAGGGCTTGCTGCAAAACTGAACTGAAAAATTCGCGGGAGGTAACAGGCTGTCGTGTTTTCGTCTGACTGGATTATTTTTTCACAGACTGTATTTGAATGTTACCAGTTGTACTCCACTGCTTGTTTAAAGGAGGCTTCTTCATGTTGTACTATCTATAGTATGCTCTCCTCCTATTTTATGTTCAAAAGACCATGTACAGATTGATAGTATTATTACATCTGAACACTGAAGGAACTCGAGCTCAACTGCAGTTTATTTCGAAACACATTATATGAGTTAAAATTCTTCTACTGTCGAAAGTGGTCTGTCTGATAGTTAAAACATGCACGTATTTCCTCTCATGCGTATTGGAATGGCACGAAACACCACAAGACATAAAGAACACATGCTCTTACGTATCTGATTGAGAGTAGCGGTACCAGAGAGTTGTGTGTCGTGACTCGTTACATAGCTACGTAAGTAATGATCCCATGTCATTCATTAACATAACGTGAACTGCAAATTACTTCTTTATGGACGCAGTGATCTCATAAAATAAATAAAAAGGAACACCGATTTCGTCTTCTGAAAGAGATGTGGTAGCTGCACTGCATATATATCTTCCTTCTTACAGACCGAATACTCTGAACACATTTGACACAACATACTGCTAAGGAAATTACTTCTTTATCTAAGAAAACAGCTGACAGAAGTTGTTCGTCGTGAGTATGGTTTCGTTATCTGATACGTGGTTACACTCCCGTACTTCAAGGCTTTTATGTCGAGCAGCAGGGACGTCGAAGGATTTAGCGATTGTAATCGGGTGGGTAAAAATGATCAGCTAATGGAAGTTTCTCAATTACATGTAATGCTCATCAGTTATCGTCATAATCATCTAAAGTGAATTTCAGCAGCTTTACTGGCATTAAAACGCACAAACACGGAAGAAATGCTCTGTGTAAGAATTGGGTCGTGGAAACAAAATGGCGAAATGGCGATTAACACATCTGCTCAGACCAGTACATACAGCTAAATGAAAAAAGGGCGTGTCGCACGGTAAGCTAACCAAGAATTATTTAAGTTATACAAACATAACACCATCATTAAACGTAGAATATTTTAATATGCTCCGCCAACAGAGGGGCTCTAAATACTTTCCATTATTTGTCTTATTGTAGTGTTGGAATCTTATTTACAATAAGCACTAAAATAATAATATTCTGCTGTCCAGTACCTATATAACTTGGTTATTAGCATGAAGAACAAATGTTCTACATATTACATTGCCATCAGAGTACAAGAAACAGAGCCTGTGGAGACAGTCTGAATAGTATGGTGAAATATTTGTTGGATTTAAATGAGCAATGATGATTTCGATAGTTATAATTTAGTTCCATTTAGAAGGTTCCATGCTTTACACTCTCTGTTCCACGACTGTAAATTTTAACCTGCTTCACTCCATCGGCTTTTTTTCCCAACTGTCTCTGATTGTACTTTATTGGTGACTGCAAGATGTACATTCCTAAAAGGCTATCCCTTATAATACACTTAAGAGATTTGAGCAGGCAAAATAGGTATAGCATTTGCATGGAATTTTAGTGGCAAACACTTTTTTTCGATGTGACTCACGATTTTCTCGAAAGGAGTGTTACAGTTTATAATGGAAAGATCGCTTTTCCTTTGCTCAGACTTCATTGTCTGTGATCTAATTTTATAACTATCCTTGTTGCTAATAACAGACATCTAGGTTTTAAGAAGAAGTTCATTAAGGTATTCAAAAACACCTCTTTCTCAAGTTTTATTATAGCCATTTCACTTGTCAGAACAGTGTACAAACATCTTGGTTCACCAAAACATTACATACAAAATACTTGACAAAAGAATTCACTATGTAAGAAACATTAGGAATATACTTATCAACTTGAGATTAGTATAGATGTTCTGCATTTCAAAGCTACGAACCAGCTGACATAAATATTGCACTCCTAACATTTTCTGAAGAAATGAACGGCTGAAAGAATGCTGTTCGGTCTTAAGTGGTGGTGGTGGTGGTTGTTGGGATGTTTAAGGGGGACGGTATTAAGTAATATAGCATTTGAGGTATGAAGTTTCTGGAACAGGATCATCAAGAAAGTTTGTCAAAACACAGTTTTTCAAATCAGAAAAAATTTATAGTACATTTAGATGTATTATGAACTGTTTACTTAAATCGAGCCAAAATAAAGATTTTATTCTTTAAATTAAATTGCATCTTACAACAGAATTTTCTCAAAATAAGAGCTGTGTTTACATTATTAATTTTAAAACTATTTCTTTTATTTTTAGCGAATTTTCCTCCTTTGTCCTAATCAGCAAAGTAAATGTAAGGTAATAAACAATAAATTGTAATTGTAAACTTTCTAAATTATGATTAGTCAAATGCAAAAATGAGAGAGACCATCGTTAATTAATACACTTGTGACCTTTCACTGTGTGTTATAGCTTCTTTAAAACTTTAAGAGAATAGAAAGACAAGGTTTGAGAAATATTTTGGTAATGTGTTCTGATTGCCAAAAGTGATTATGTTAATTGTAAACAGAAAGATATTACTGTCACAAAGGCTCAAATGTATGATCAACTTAATGTATCAGGTATTTCGGAATTAAACCAATACCAAAAGCGTCGAAGGTAAAAGTGGCATCGAATAATAGATATGAAAATTTAGCATACTTCTTGGTATATTAAAATACTCCCTCCCCACGAGAAATCCATGCACAGAACTTTTGTGAAGTTCTGTGACACTATGTAATACATTATTTCCCAAGAGTTGGTCATTCAATATTTAAAAACTTTCCCAAAACAAAATTTTATAGCTTCTGTGGGCACTGCAATGTAACAATACCTTTTAGTGAAGAGGAACGCCAGTTCATGCAGTGGGAAGGAACACTCGCCAGAGGCACTTTTGTTGCCAGGTGAAATTTGTTTCCAATGGAAACAACAGACCACAGACAGTGATCAGCCAGGACATTGTGACCACCTACTTAATAGCCATGCCACCGTTTTCACTGATAACAGCGGGGGAATATCGTGGCACAGAAGCAACGAGTCCTTGGTAGGTTGCTGAAGGGAGTTGGCACCACATCTGCACACACAAGTGAAATAGTTCTCGTAAATTCAGGAGAGGGGGAGATGAACTCTGACACCACATTCACTCACATCCCAGATGTGTCAGATCGGGTTCAAATCGTGAACTGGGGAGCCAGCACATCATTTGGAACTCGCCACTGTGTTCCTCATACCACTCCATCACAGTCCTGGCCTTGTGACATGGTGATTATTTTGCTGAAACAGGCCACTCCCATCGGAAAACACCATTGTTATGAAGGGATGTACGTGGTCTGCAACCAGTGTATGATATTGCTTGGCCGTCGTGATACCTTGCATGAGCTGCACTGGATCCATGTATGCCCACGTGAATGTTCCCCAGAGCCAAATGGAGCCGCCGCCACCCTGACTCCGTCTTGCAGTACAGGTGTGAAGGAGCTGTTCCTCTGTAAGACGACGGATTCGCGCTCTCCCATCGACATGATGAAGAAGGCATCGGGGTCCATCAGATCATGAAAAGCACTGCCACTGCGCCAACGCCCACTGACGTTCTGATTTCAGCCCTATAGTTGCCGATGTCGTGATGTTGATAATTGCACATGCATGAGTCGGGACTGCGGAGGCCCGTCATTGCAACTGTCCGGTGAACTGTGTGTGCAGACACATTTGTACTCTGCTCAGCATTAAAGTCTGATGTGTTAGTTCTTCCATGCGCAGTGAGTGTGTGTGACTAGCAGTCATACCTTGCCAGGTGACGCTGCTGCTGTCTGGACGGGTTTCTAACGATAGTAGGTCATAGTCATAATGTTTTAGTTGATAAGTGTTCCTTCCCCCTCCCTATGCCTATCATCCCCTGTTCGTTGATCATGTACGAGTTCCAACTTACGTGGCACTGTTTCTTCGTACCCGTTAACCTCTCGAGATAACTTTATGTGGTCGGCTTCTACGGCTTCAGTATTATCCTAGAACCGAGAAAATATCGCCTCTTGTTCAGTCTTGACTTCTCCCCGTAGCTGAATTCTGTGTTTGGAACCCATTTTCCACACTATTACGTATTTCCTCGGTAAGTTTTTCAGATATTTCGCGACATTATTTCATGCACGTTTCTTGCTGTTCAGTAAGCTCGTTCAACTCTTTACCATGATTTTTGCCTTGTTCTTTAGGAACTTTCATTTCTCCCAAAAATAGACTCGTGAAACTCTCCATACTCGTTTCTTGCCCTATAGATCCACCACCCTGCCTTTCGTTTCCACAGAATTGCTTATGAATGGAATCAGAATTTTGTCGAGCTTCTTGTGTAGTACGTAGGTCCTGCGTTAATCAGGCGCTAGGAGTTTCACTTCTGTATTAACAGTCACAATATCTTGCCCGTTGGTTGATGAAACAGTTTCCTGCTGGCCGCTATGGCCGAGCGGTTCTAGTTGCTTCAGTCCGGAACCGCGCTGCTGGTATGGTCGTAGGTTCGAATCCTGTCTCGGGTATGGATGTGTATAATGTCCTAAGGTTAGTTAGGTTTAAGTAGGTCTAAGTCTAGGGGACTGATGACCTCAGATATAAAGTCCCATAATGCTTAGAGCCATTTGAACAATTTGAAACAGTTTCCCGCTCACAGTTTCCATCCTCGAACCCAATATGCACGTTCTGTAATGCCTCTAAGTCGTAATCACACACGTCTTGTGCTTCTAATTCCTTTGATTCTTCACACAGATCACACTCCACTCGCTTCAAACTACTCAGTGAGCGTAATTGTAAAGACCTTCCAGGCGATCTGTTAACACCTTGAAGTGTCGGGTGTTCTGCCGGATATTAACGTCGTTCATACACGACATTTCGACCATGCGACTCATTATCTTCATAAGGTGCCAGCTGATGCTGCTCGTCTAGTCACACGTCACTTTAATGAAAGGTCTGCCCGTAGCCTGAGATGGAGCGCTTGGGTGCTGTTCCTACGAATCACGTTTGTGTCGGTACTTGTGGCCACTCTGGTTGAGTCAGCATTCGTTGATGTGAAATCAGAGTAAAAACAAAACAAGTGGTGATGAGCAGCTGCTTGGAAGGTTCGTCCGTGAAGGTGGCCTCCTCCCCCTTACGGTTGGCGTTGGGGCCAAACTCCTGCTGTACTCAGAGAGTCTCCTCCGCGACGCCAAAGATGTGTTGCCACATAGCCGGGGTCATTAGCTTGACGGATGCAAGGGCGAAGACCTTGAGCAGCGTATCTTGCTGCTCAGGGCTGAAAGGATACGAACGATGCGGAAAAGGAAGTCGATTTTCGTACGAAAATTTTTGTTAACACTTGCCAGGAACATAATTGTATTAATTAGGCCAACAGGACTTTGACGTATTAAGACAAAACTGTTAATTGAAATGAAATTATTTAAAACAATTACTGACAAACGACGAAAATTAATCAAATATTTCAATGAGATCAAATAACAAAAGGTTATAGTGTCATTTCAAACACTTGCTCTCATCTCTCAAAAGTCGTTCATGGGAAGATGAAGTACGAAATTTAAATTTAGAACAAATGTTATTCTCTTTCCAAAATTATGCAAATCTTTTGTGCCACTGGTTACCACTGTTAAAATATTTTTAATAAATTTTAAGAAGAGAAGCAAAATAATATTTCAGCAATTGAAGTTACATAACAATCTCTTCCAAGGTTCTATGAAAACAGTCCTCAAATACACTACTGTCTATTAAAATTGCTACATCACGAAGATGACGTGCGCCGTGCGGGATTAGCCGTCGGTCTTAGGCGATGCATTCATGGACTGTGCGGCTGGTCCCGGCGGGGGTTCGAGTCCTCCCTCGGACATAGGTGTGTGTGTTTGTCCTTAGGATAATTTAGGTTAAGTAGTGTGTAAGCTTAGGGACTGGTGACCTCAGCAATTGAGTCCCATAAGATTTCACACACATTCAATTTTGAAGATGACGTGCTACAGACGCGAAATTTAACCGACAGGAAGAAGATGCTGTGATATGCAAATGATTAGCTTTTCTGACCATTCACACAAGGTTGGCGCCGGTGGCGACGCCTACAACGTGCTGACATGAACAAAGTTTCGATTCGATTTCCCATACACAGCAGTTGACCGGCGTTGCCTGGTGAAACGTTGTTGTGATGCCTCGTATAAGGAGGAGAAATGCATACCATCAAGTTTCCGACTTTGATAATGGTCGGATTGTAGCCTATCGCGATTGCGGTTTATCGTATCGCGACATTGCTGCTCGCGTTGTTCGAGATCCAATGACTGTTAGCAGAATATGGAATCGGTGGGTTCAGGAGGGTAATACGGAACGCCATGCTGGATCCCAACGGCCTCGTATCACTAGCAGTCGAGACGACAGGCATCTTATCCGCATGGCTGTAACGGATCGTGCAGCCACGTCTCGATCCGTGAGTCAACAGATGGGGACGTTTGCAAGACACAACCATCTGCACGAACAGTTCGACAACGTTTGCAGCAGCATGGACTATCAGCTCGGAGACCATGGCTGCAGTAACCCTTGACGCTGCATCATAGACAGTAGCGCCTGCGATGGTGTACTCAACGACGAACTTGGGTGCACGAATGGTAAAATGTCATTTTTTCGGATGAATCCAGGTTCTGTTTACAGCATCATGATGGTCGCATCCGTATTTGGCGACATCGCGGTGAACGCACATTGGAGGCGTGTATTTGTCATCGCCATACTGGCGTATCACTCGGCGTGATGGTATGGGGTGCCATTGGTTACACGTCTCGGTCGCCTCTTGTTGGCATTGACGGCACTTTGAACAGTGGTCTTTGCATTTCAGATGTGTTATGACCCGTGGCTCTACCCTTCATTCGATCCCTGCGAAACCTTACATTTCAGCAGGATAATGTACGACCGCATGTTGCAGGTCCTGTACAGGCCTTTCTGGATACAGAAAATGTTCGACTGCTGCCCTGGCCAGCTCCTTCTCCAGATCTCTCACCAATTGAAAACGTGTGGTCAATGGTGGCCGAGCAACTGGCTCGCCACAATATGCCAGTCACTACTCTTGATGAGCTGTGATATCGTGTTGAAGCTGCATGGGTAGCTGTAGCTGTACACGACATCCAAGCTCTGACTCAATGCCCACGGGTATTAAGGAAGTTATTACGGCCAGAGGTGGTTGTTCTGGGTTCTGATTTCTCAGGATCTATGCACCCAAATTGCGTGAAAACGTAATCACATTTCAGTTCTAGTATAATATATTTGTCCAATGAATACCCGTTTATCATCTGCATTTCTTCTTGGTGTAGCAATTTTAATGGCCAGTAGTGTAAGTAGTCCATAACATTTCTCGAATGTGTTTCACTAAAACATAGCAAATAATTGAGGTTTACCTAAAAACGGATTCATTAAAAGGGAAGAAAAACGATTAAAGTTTCTTGATACGAAACCACCTTACATCAGGCAATGTGGTCCAGACGACAGGACACTAAACTTCTTAGCGCAGGTTGATACTTTTCTCACCACACTTCTCTTCTAAGCAACGAGTGGAAAAATGCACCAAGTCGCAAACATACAATGATAACTCGATGAAGAGTGAAATAACTATCAAGTAAAACTTGTAAAAACATATGGTCCCTCATGTCGGGAAGATGCTCACCTAGGTCAGCATGGAAGTTATAAAGCCAGTAGAACAAACAGCCGGCCTGTTGCCATGCAGAACTGCTTATAAAAAGAAGACGCACAAATACGTGCCACCGAATGGGACACACACAATGTAGTGAATGAAATGATAGACGGTTCTTCACTGAGAAAGACTGCTAATAAATATGGAATAAATTCCATGACACTACGGTGATTTTATTGAACAATGAAAACTGGTTATACCAATGACCCTAATCCAGCTGCGTTTAGTATTAACTAAAAATCTCGCCCAGTTCTGCTGAAAACTCTAAGGAACATCCGCAAGAAGTAGCCATTGCTGCAAAAAAGAAATGCTGAAACAAAGTCTGTGTTGGGAAAAGTGCTTAAACCTATTTCTCATCTTCTACAAAGTTTTATTCAAGAAGGGCAGCTAGTCAGAATGTAGAATAACAAGAAGACAGACCAAGTGAGGAAGATGAATAGAAGTATACTAAGGCAAAAAGAAAATTATGTGTTTAGGAAAATAGAAAGTGAAGATATCGGAGGACGAGGAGGGGAATGAGAAGAATAAGATTGCAATGTTTGATTTAAGAGGGACATCTGTTTAGAAAGGAGAGTAAAAAAAGACAGATCAAGGCAAAGAGAATGAAGATTTCAAGGGCGTTACATCTGTGGTAAACAATGTGTTTCTGAAAGTAGAAGTCAGAAATATTAAAGAAGGCGGATGAAAAGAAAAAAAAGACTGCAGCGAGAAAGTTGTTTTTGATGATGATGATAATGGCATTGCTGAAACAGATATGACTGTGCAATAGAATCCATACACTTTGAGTATGCAGCCGTCAAGTTTAACCAAGTGTGGCAGAGATATTAAAGGAGGAGGATGTGAAGAAGTATTAGTAGCAGTAGAAGAAGAATAAGAAGAAGAAGAAGAAAATTACAATGAGGAAGTTGATAACGATGGTGGTGATGATTATCATGATGATTACAATGTTGAAAGACATAGAGCTATCCAGAACAATCGTGTCTATTTGGTATTCAACCTATAAGTTTAACCAAGCATGTGATAAAGGTGCAGGGTAGAGAACTTGAAAGAATACTAGTTTTACTGAAACTCTCTCTCTCTCTCTTCTCAGCGATCACAGGCCCTGTAGACCACGCGCTGCATCAACGATCTGCCTCCACCGCCTTCTATCTCTCGCAGCCCCCCTCCACCCTGCCGAAATTCCTAATGCAGCGATGTCCTTCTCTATGTCATCTTTCCACCTTGTACGAGGTCGGCCCAATGGTCTTGTTGCCTGGAGAGTTCCTTCAAATGCCTTCTTGGTGATTCTGTTGTTTTCCATTCTAGCCACATGTCCAGCCCATTGCAGTCTCTTACTTTTTAATTCCTGGATGATAGTGGGTTGCTTCATTAACTGATAAATTTCATTGTTCTTTCGAATTTTCCATACGCCATTCTCCAACGGAGGTCCCCAGATTTTTTTTATTACTTTTCTTTCGAAAACATTCAGTTTTTCTCTTTCATTCTTTGTAAGCATCCAGCTTTCTGAACCGTACAGTACTATGGGGCAGATAATAGTTTTGTATATCTTCATCTTTGTGGTGATGACAAAGCTTTACTTTTGAGTACGTTGCTTAGTGAGTACAGACATCTTGACCCTGAGGCTATTCTTTCATTTATATTTATTTTTACTGTTGAAACGTGATCCAAGGTAGTTAAACTGGAGAACTTTTCTGAATTTAGAATGTTGGTCAATTTCAAAGTATGGATTTGGGTTTATGACTCGACATATTTCCATATATTCGGTTTTCTCTTGGTTAATCAAAATGCCGATTTTGCTGGCACTGTGCCTGAGAGATCTGTACATGTCTTTCAGTTCTTCTTCAGTTTCACTCAGCTACACTATATCACCTGCGTAAGCCAGGAGTTTTACTTCACTGTGTTCGAATCGGAGACCATTGAATAGATTTAAATTACTCTCCCGAACCACTTTCTCTAATGCAAGGTTGAAGAGGACACATGAAAGATCGTCTCCGTGTCGTAAGTCTGTTTTTGTTGGAAAGGTGGGGGATATGGATCCTCTGAACTTCACTACTGACTGGGAGCCATCCATGCGCAGTTGTATCATCCTAATGATTTTACTGGGTATTGTAAATACTCGTAATGTGTTGTAGAGGCTACCTGTGTGCATGCTGTAGTAGGCTCGCTGGAAGTCAATGAAGAGACAGTGGATGTTTTTGTTAAATTCCCAGTATTTCTCAAAGATCTGTCGTATAGTAAACAAATAATCAGTTGTGGAACGGTTTGTTCGAAATCCAGCCTGGTAATCTTGAATAATGTTTCCTGCGTAAGATTTAAGTTTTTCCAGAATGGTCACTGACAGTATTTTGTATGTTATGTTCAGCAAACTAATTCCTCTGTAATTTCCACATTCCATTCTGTTTCCTTTCATGTGTATGGGACAAATTATTGCAGTTTTCCAACCTTCAGGCAGTGTTTCAGTTTTCCATATCATTGTGATAAGGTTATAAATTTCTTTACTGAACCAAATATTCCTAAAAAGTTCAAAACTGGGTAAGTATTCATTGAACAATGTAGAAAATCAGGGCTAAATTTTATGTATTACAGAAGAAAATAAGAAGGCAAATCGTGTACAAACATGATGCTTCAACATTTCAAAATACAAAAATGGTTGGGTTGTTTTGAGGGCCGGCCGGGTTGGCCGAGCGGTCCTAGGCGCTACAGTCTGGAAGAGCGTAGCCGCTACGGTCGCAGGTTCGAATTCTGCCTCGGGCATGGATGTGTGTGATGTCCTTAGTTTAGTTAGGTTTAAGTAGTTCTAAGTTCTAGGGGACTGATGACCTCAGAAGTTAAGTCCCATAGTGCTCAGAGCCATTTGAACCATTCGTTTTGAGGGGGCAGACCAGACAGTGAGGTCATCGGCCTCATCGGTTTAGGGAAGGACGGGGAAGGAAGTCGACCATGCCCTTTCAAAGGAACTATCCTGGATTTGCCTGGAGCAATTTAGGGAAATCACGGGAAACGTAAATCAGGATGGCCGGATGTGGGATTGAACTGTCATCCTCCCAAATGCGAGTCCAATGTGCTAACCACTGTGCCACCTCGCTCGGTCTCAAAATACAAAAACATTATTAAACTTGTGTTTGGGGTCTACCTGACATTGGTGTTACTGGCAATCAGGTTAAGAAAATTAACAGCCATCTACACAATACAACAATACATCTAGTATGACGACCCCCAAGAAAATACTTGAACGATTACAATTGCTTGTAGCATTGAGCACCAGTGAAAATACATCTCATTGAAACGAAATAATTTCAGTCATTTCAGAGCTTCGAGAAAGATTTATAATCCAATAATTGTGGAGACAGTAGTTAATGAGCTTCACAAGCCAGCATGCAAGACAAACTAATGTAAGCATGCTTTTATATGTGGTTTAGATCATTTATGGCATGTGGTTTCCCCAGATATGATGCAATATTCCAATATTCATGGAACAATAAGGGTTGAAAAATATTTTAATGGTCATTGTGACAATCCTTTCGACCATATCTTTTAACCATTGTAATATTATCACAAAATGATTCTGTAATAAATGTAAGCACATTCAAATTCATGTTGCTAAGGTGTGTGGGAGTTTAGATGCGATTTGTGCCACCAGTGTTAGTAACAAGACTGGCTAGGTTAACCTTGTCTGCGTCTGAAGAACTGGAGAAGTATTAAACACTTCAGGACACAACATGGGGCACTTTGAACTTTCACAGAGTTGTAGGTTTCCCATGGAATAGGTAACTAGAGACTGGCCACACTCACTGCAAGAATAGGTCAGTTCAAAAATTAAAGTGTGGGTAGGAGAACCGTAAAAGCTATCTGTAGGATGGAGGCTATCCCCTCCCCCCACCCTTCCCCCCGCGGGTTCCATGATTATGTAAGGTGGTGCATGCAGTACGTGGTATACCATCCAGATGAAAGAGCGTTTGCACATTCTACATGAGATGGAACTTCAGTTCAACGGTTACAATGTCAAAGAGAGATTTAATAGTTCACATAGTTTTAGTCGTCGTCACTATGTTACAGAAAAACATGGCAGTTCATGCGTTATCTGCTGTTGTTGAACTTAGCAATTCATTATCAGAACAAACGAAATGTGAGTGGAATACAGTAGCTTAACAAATGAAGCATGCACATGTGAAGCATGCAAGATGGATGCAGGAGGGAGAGAGAGGGGCACTCTTGAGAGTTCCACCCTGTTCCACGTAGCACTGGTCACTGTGTGCAGGTATGACAGTGTGTTGCAAAGTTTGGGTGTTCTGTACTGCACCAGTCCACTCCTCAACAATATCACGCGCAGTTATACAAATAATGTCATGTGTTACATATAGCATCATACCTAGAGGAACCACATGCTGTAAGTTGACTAAACCACATATAAAAGCAAACTACTGTTTCTTTAATTATTCGATAATATGTCTTTCTTGAAAAACTAAAATGACTGAAATAATTTCGTTCCAATGAGATGTATTCCCATTGGTGATAGTTGCTGAGAGCCATTGTAGTAGTCCAACTGTTTCGTCCGGGTTATTGTAGTAGTTGTATAGTGTATGTATTTGTGGATAGCATTATGCATTTCAGCAGATCAGCACCATCATCATCTTCCAAATCATAATCTTCTTCTTCTTGTAATTCTCCTTCTCCAGTAATATTTCAACCTTCTATTTTCACAACTACATTGTTTACTTTGGCTTTAACATCTTCGTGTTCTACACCATTTTTGCCTTGATCTGTCTTCTCGTTGTTCTCCTTTCTGAATAGCTGCACTTCTTGATTCAAACTTGGGGAAGGTTTTTCGACTACAGCCTTGGCTTTAGCTTGTCTTCTTAGTAGCGACAGCTGCTTCTTGTGGATAGTTCATTGAGATTTCAAGAAGACCTGATGAGATTTTACGTAAACATGAGATACAACTGGACGAGAGTCATTGGTAGAATCAGTTTTCATTGTTTTATGGAATCAATGCTGTGTTATGGAATTTATAACAAATTTATCAGTGGTCTTTCTCAGTGAACAACCAGCTATTAATTCTTGTACTCCTGCGCTACATGTCACATTTGGTGGCATGTCTTTGTTTGTCCTCTATAAACTGTTTCTCATGCTGTCTTAAAAATGAAAATACAAATGAGGAACTGAACATTATACTGATAGGTTGCTACACCATGTTAGTTCGAACACAATGTAACAAGTTGTCCATGGAGGAGGTAAGTAACTAAAGTGCCCAGGAAATTAGAACTATTGTTTCGTACTGGGCCTGTATCCCCAGGTCCATAATAGAGGATCGTCATCTTGGATCGCCATATTGGATTGCTGTTTTGTATTCTGAACTTAGAACTGTGGAGCCTCTGCCAGTATCCTCAGGACTGTTATTTAGGATTGCTCACTATGCAAACTGCATTGAGGTCAGTCATCTTGTTTCAGGAATACTTAGTTTCTGTTTTGGGGAAATCTGTTACAATTTGTGTGGCAATTTGTTATAGTTTGTGAGGCAATTTGTTACAGCTTTGGGGCAGTTTGTTTCAGTTTTTGGGCCTTTTGTTCAGTTTTAGGGCAATTTTTTTTTACAATTTTGGTGCATCTTGTTACATGGTGGTGGCAATTTGTTAATTTTGGGATAATCTGTTACAGTTTTGGGGCAATTTGTTACATTTTTCCTGACCTTATTCTTGCTTCATGTAAAGTACTCAAAGACTGAAATTTATCTGAAGTATTTCGGGAAAGCTTTCAGAAATTCCTATCCCCCAGCGTTGAGTAACTAAGTTCGATGATTGTCAGAATCAGAAGTGTTTCACTGCAGACAAACAAATCTCAATGTCCTGTAACCTAGAAGACTTGGAGGATTTCTGTGAGTCTGCATGCATGGTCATGATCCAGGTTCTGAGTGTAATCTTCCTCCCTGGGGTGACAAATATGTGTGTGACCCGCAAAAGCTCTTCTGCACAAGCACCCACGTTGGAAATCCTATGGATGTATGTAATGTTATAAACAGAAGTCTCACTATCCACACCAATCGGTTACATATATGGAGACCTCTCACATATCGCTTACATCTTCAGATTCCTCAGCTGTCACCACTTAAATATACGCTGCAAATGTTGGATGTATAATGTGTATAATGTAAAAGGCTTTCAATTTATGCGAGGAATCACCTAAAAACACTTTAAAATGTAATGTTGACCAGACATTAGATCACTTTTTGCTTATAAGAATGGTGATTGGAATTTAATGTTTGTTCTTAATTTTCCATTGCATTAAGGCATAACGACAGCGGAAAACTGTTTTAGTTAAAAAATAACTCTGTGTTCTGTCAACAAGTGTGTGGCTTTTATTGATTGAGTCTACTGCTACTGTCACACTGTATTCCACATGGGACCTACGGTTTGAATCTATGGGATGAATGTGCTATTACTACTACTACTTCTTCTACTATTACTACAACACCCAGCACTCTACCAATTGAGCCACAATAACCATATACATTTTAAGAAACAGAAAGTGCGTTTCCCTGCACAATCCCCTTTATAATTGATTGTGGTATAAGACTCAATTGTGTTACTGCAGAACAGTGCATCCAACACTGTATTCATCAGCAATGATTTAGAAATGCCTAGAAACCATTTGATGTATATAAATACTGAGATGTGGGAGACTCACAGCCTAGTACAACAAACTGTGTTCTATCTTCTGCGGGATGGGTGTCTGTGGTAGGAGGTTTGAATTATGCTACTTCAGTTTGTGGGTGTATATCATTCACTGTGGTGGTAGTGTAATACATACAGTCGTGTGGTAAACTATGATACCTGCTGCACTGATAGTGTAGGGCGTTGTAGTTATGCATAGATGAATTGCAGGGAATGCCTGAATGTGAGATGTTGCATGAAATATCTAAAAGAATGTTCTCCATCATATCTGGTAAAATTCACTAACTTGGCCAGCAAAAGTATTGCAACACAAGGGTGTAGTTGAAGGAATCACACCTGCATTCATCAGAAATGATCTGGAAATCCCCTGGAACCACGCTGTGTATTGAAAGGCAACAATAAATCTGTCACCCATGTATTTTGTTATTTGCTTTACCAATTTTGACAGGGAATATTTTCGCTGTCGGATTTGGTCATATTTTTCATACACGTATTTGTCATCCCAGGAAGGATGATTAGACCGAGAACGTAGATCGGTGTGTATTTATTCTCGTGTTAACTCTCATTCATAGCACAACATGTGCCGATGACCACCTGTCCCAAATATGGACGATAGCTCATTTTCAATGAATATGGGTGTAATAACAAATGCACGCAACAAGGCGAATTCAGGTGTAATCTCTTGAGTTATTTGAACAGTAGCTCCAGCATCGACAGGTTGTCACGTCAGTCTGCTTCCCCACAGGACAGTGCTTCTCTAGGAGTGTGGCCACCCATGCATTGGGACACTTTCTTCGAAATTTCATTCGTTGAATGGAATAGGAAATTTTACTTCATCTTATATCTTCTGACTTGAAGAAATGCCTGCTCTTTCTATAATAAACACCTTGGTGATTGGTCAGTATTCCACCATGAAGTTTTGTAACTCGCTGTACACAGAGACAAGGCAATTTAAGTTCGGAGGGAGCAGTCTCTGCCATGAATGAGTGGAGATACAGCGTATGATCAAGTAAGTAGCTATTTTGGTTCAAAGTTCGATTTAGCGTCAGGTTTCTTTAAAATGAGTAAATTCAGTCGTTAAGAGGAGCTCAGTGTGTAGTTCAGTTGATGAGGAACGGATATCACAAAAAGGGGCAATACCAGAAGATGCGAAAGAAAACATAAGAACAAGGAAGGTAACTGCAAAGAAACCGTGGGTAGCAGAAGAAATACTTCACCTGATTGATGAGAGGAGGAAGTACAAAAATATTTATGGAAATTCAGAAATACAGAAATAAAAGTCACTTAGAAATGAAATAAATAGGTAGTACAGGGAAGCTAAGGTGAAATGGCTGCATGAAAAATGTGAAGAAACCGAAAAAGAAATGACTATCTGAGGGACTGTTCCAGCATAGAGAAAATTTAAAACAACCTCCAGTGAAATTAAAAGCATGGATGGGAATGTTACGAGTGCAATGGGAATCTCACTGATAAATGCACAAGAGAGAACGGGCAAATGGAAAGAGTACAATAAAGGCCTCTAAGACGTAGAAGACTCGTCTGATGACGTTATAGATGAAGAAGATATAGAAATAGGTCTTCCAATATTAGAATCAGAGTTCAAAAGAGCTTTGGAAACTTAAGATCGAATAAGGCAGAAACGATAGCTCACAAAGAGCTAAACATCTCATCTATCCAGATTAATGAAAGAGAAAATTGGGGACCTATTAGATGACGATGAGTTTGGCTTTAGCAAGGGCAAAGGCACCACAAAGCCAATACTGTCGTTGCGGTTGTTAATGAAAGCAAGACTAAAGATAAATCAAGGCATGTTCATAGGATTTGTCGACCTGGAAAAAGTGTTCGACAATGCCAAAAGGTTCATGTTCCAAAAATAGCGGTATGCTATAGGAAAAGATGAGTGATGCTGTCGTTGCGGTTGTTAATGAAAGCAAGACTAAAGAAAAATCAAGGCATGTTCATAGGATTTGTTGACCTGGAAAAAGTGTTCGACAATGCCAAATGGTTGATGTTCCAAAAATAGCGGTATGCTATAGGAAAAGATCCGTGACATACAGTATGTACAAAAGTAAAGAGAGGACGTTAAAAGTGGAAGGCCAAGAACAAAGTGCACCGATTAAAAAGGGTGTAAGACAGGGATGCAGCCGTCTGGAGAGGAAAACCTAGATTGGTATACATTCAGAAAATAGTTTAGGACGTAGGCTGCAAGTAATACACTGAGATGAAGAGGCTGGCATAGGAAAGAAATTCGTGGCAGGCCACATCGAACCAATCAGAGGACTGATGACGCAAAAGAAAGGAGCAGTGCAGAATTATCACGAGTGACGATTTCAGTGTCATTTCACTTAAATTCAGATGGAACTGAATTCGTTGTTTAACCTGTTATGATGCAATTAATTTATCATGTGTCCAGTTCATTGTGATGATACTCTGAGTCACGAACTGCCTTCATGAGTCATTTGGTTATGGAAAGTGATGTACCTTGCTTTCATATCTTTGTGTGAGTAGTTGTGCTTCCACGTAAAGTTACCTTAATCCAAACAGTCATAATTTGCTTACGATGATCATTAGTACGTTATCGTTTGCTCATATGGAACCATAGTGTTCGTGTTTTATGTGTGTTCCATGCAAATGTAGTTTCACAAATACACAACAATTATTAAATAAATGGTTCATTACGCATCCATTCAGTTTGTTAACCTTTGCTTCAACGTGTAAGCAAGTACGTTTTCCCTCAGCCTGTAATTTTTAACCACCTGTACCCTGCGAGAGAAAATTACTTAATTCGTTTATTAAAAGTCCAAATCATGAATGGAGGTTCTGGAATTCGGCAATCAAAATTCCACTGTGCGTTTCTCTCTGGGATAGCCACTAGAGCTAATAACCAATTAAAATTCTTGGAACTTTAGACGATTTGGCCATCAGGGCCAAGCAGCTAATGTTAAGCACGGTGTTTTTGCACAACTACCGAAAGTCCTCATTACAAGTGAATTGAACTTTCAGAATATGTCTGATAATTAACTTAATCCACATCTACTGCTACTCTTCTGAATGGATGTACTGCAGTACCATCTATATTCGATCGCAAACCAGTGATACTTGTCATCAAACTTTTAAAAAGTGACAAGGTATTTGGCTTGACTCTTTTCATTCAAAATGATAATTAATTCAAATGGAACATAATGAGAAGGCAGGTTCTAACAATAGTAGCTTTGGAGAGTAAGTATCACTGCAGTGATTGTATGTACTGACTTCTTGGTGATTTCTTTTCTTAATAAGCGTTTTCACATGTAACCTGGTACAGGGTCTGTTTTTTGTTTTTCTGAGATAATTTGGGAACTGCACACCTTGTGGACTCAGGACAGGCAATCCAGGGTCCAGCAGATAAATACAGGTCTTGGTTTGCAGTTGGCTCACAGGTACTCGTGGAGACAGAGCCGGACCATATCACAGCTAGAGGGAGAAGCCTTTTCAGTGCTAAAATTGCGCTGCCAGGCAACTCCCAGGGGGACGACAGGTATTGTTTGTGTTTATGGAATGTTTTCACTCTGCTGGATGACCAGGGAACAATGTGATAGGAGAAAGAGAAGCACACTGGCTTACTGGTCATGTTAAAATAGTGCCTTCAGCTGAAAAGAATCTTCAGCTTTCTAGAAAACATGGAGATGCTACAAAGTTAGCAGCTAGCCTCAGAAACCGTTCTTTAACTTTCCCAGGACCTGGGAAGTGAGTCTAGCTCTGCCAGAATGATCCCATCTCTTAAGTCCAACACAACCTCCAATCGCTATTTAAAGTGTTAGGCCCTACCAAGAATCCCTCCCCTGAATCCATTTCCGTCGTCACACTCATGCCAACCTGCACATCCACCTTCCCAAAATCCACAAACCCAACAGTCCTGGATGCCCCCTTATGGCTGGTTATTGTACTTCCACTGAAATAATTTCGGCCACCATTCAGCACAACCACCAACCAGTTGCCCACAATCTAGCCTCTAATGTCAAGATACCTAAGACTTGCTTCGCCAGCTCTCCATCAACAGCACCGCTTAACTTTCTGGAGCCTGCTTGTTGCTGTTAATGTCACCTCCCTATCCACCATCATATCTCATGACCATGGTGTCAATGCTCTTGCACACTACCTTTTCCAACGTTCTTCAGACTCCAGACCTACTACTTCATTCCTCATTCATCTTACTAACTTTAACTAACTCGCAACAACTTTTGTTTTGAAGGGAAGATATATAAACAATTGTGGAACACAGCCATGGGAACCTGGATGGCACTCTACTGTGACAACCTGTTTATGGACCGTCTAGGCGAGACCCTCCTAGTTAAAAAAAAACGACAGACCCCTAGTCTCACTCAGGTTTCATTCATGATATCTTCACCCACTTCAATGGGTCCTGCTCAACCTGGCGTGCCACCCCCTGGACGTTGATCTCCTCCTCTCCAATGGCTTCATCCACACCTCTGTCCACATTAAACCCACCAACCACCAATAATAACTGTATCCCTGTCATCCCTTCCACATCAGAAAACCCCTTTCATACAGCCTGTTCACCCAGGGACAGCTTATCTGCAGTGACAAGAACTTCCTCACCCAGTGTGCTAAGAGTCTCATGAAGGCCTCCACTGACAGGCTCTAGCCCCCAGATCTAGTACACAAACAGATCCCCCTTGCGATTTCCCCTCACATCTCCAATCCTTCCACCATCCTCAAGAAACAGCCACAAAGGAGTACCCCCTTCGTCATCCAGTACTATCCCAGAATGGAACCTTTGTCAGGGCTTTCATTATCTATCATCATGCACTGATGTGAGGAACATCCTACCTGAGATCAAAAATGGTTCAAATGGCTCTGAGCACTATGCGACTTAACTTCTGAGGTCATCAGTCGCCTAGAAATTAGAACTAATTAAACCTAACTAACCTAAGGACATCACACACATCCATGCCCGAGGGTGGATTTGAACCTGCGACCGTAGCGGTTCCTCGATTCCAGACTGCAGCGCCTAGAACTGCACAGCCACTCCAGCCGGGTACCTGAGATCCTTCCCACTCATCCTAGTGTTATGTCGCCCACTCAACCTCCACAACATCCATTCCATCCCTCCACTACCCCTAATTCCAATCCCTGGTCACAAGTGGCATATCCCTGTGGAAGACTGAGATGCAAGACCTGCTCGGTCCACCCACCCAGCACATCCTGTTCCAGTCTCGTCACAGGCTTATCTTACTCATTCAGAGGCCAGGCCATGTGTGAAACAAGCTGTGTCATATACCAGCTCTACTTCAATTATTACACAGCTTTTCATACTGGTATGAATACCAACCAGCTGTGTACCAGAATGAGAGGCCACCACCAAATTACGTCCAAGAGCTAAGTAGACTACCCTGTGTCACAAGCTGATCATAATGCGCTTGATTTGAATGGCTGCTTCATTACCCAAACCATATAGATCCTCTTCTCCACTACTAGCTTTTCTGAAGTGCACAAATGAAAGTTATTGTTACGTCTCCACTCCCACAATGATTCCAGCCTTAACTTACAGTAACATACTGTCTCCATACCCCCACCCAATAGTTTCCACCCCCTCTGTCCTATCGCCTCCTCCTTATTCTCGGCTCCCACTCTCTTTGCGTGCCGTCTTCTGCCAATGCACCCACCTATATTTACGTACTCCTCTCCTTTTCCACTCTGCTCCTCCACTCCCTCTGCCTCCCTGCTCCACTCCCTCCCAACGCTGCTCCTGATTGCATTCTAGTACTCTTCGCTAAAGAGTGCTCTTCCCCCCCCCCCATACCTGTACACAGCTATTCTTTCCCCTTCCCCATCCCCTCCAGATTGCTGCAATCTATTTTTTCCTTATTTTGTTGTATTCCAACCTGGTGTTTCCATTTATCATCAGGATGATCAGATGCATTTCCGTATTTGATGTTTGTTTGAACAAACCAAAGTGTTTATTCAAATCTTTTTTGTTACTCGTTAAATACTTTAATTTTTGATATTAGACAATTCTGTCCTTTAGGATCAACAGCTAGGGCCTTAACATAATTAATCCATTACATACAGAAATTTTGCTTGTGTCTTACGGGTGTGTCCACCTCAAAATTAATTTTTTAATCCAAGTTGTTACATTCTACACACACAGCATTTTGCCTAAATTGGCAGACCCTGCCAGTATCTTATCAGCATAGGATATTCTGGGTTGGGTTGTTTTTGGGGAAGGAGACCAGACAGCGAGGTCATCGGTCTCATCGGATTAGCGAAAGACGGGGAAGGAAGTCGGCCGTGCCCTTTGAAAGGAACCATCCCGGCATTTTCCTGGAGCGATTTAGGGAAATCACGGATAACCTAAATCAGGATGGCCGGACGCGGGATTGAACCGTCGTCCTCCGGAATGCGAGTCCAGTGTCTAACCACTGCGCCACCTTGCTCGGTTGGATATTCTGTGACACAATCAGTCCTTATATGTTTGTTGTAAATGACTTGGCCATGTTAAGTACTCATAATTGCGATAGCTTACAGTGCATTCACTGGTGTGAATAAATAACATATATATATATATATATATATATATATATATATATATATATATATATTATTTTCAGTTTCATATCTCTGTTTTCGTGGATTCTGTTCTACATCTGATAAATGATTGGATTTGTTAATTCGGTATTGGACAGTTTTGAATGGATTATGTGTTATGTTTAAGTGATTTGTTATGATGAGGGCAGAATTAGTTTGATGATGTTCAGTTGGTTGGGTTTAACACTGTAGTAAATATGTAATTCTTAATGATGACAAGTAGCAAGATGCAACTTGAACTAGAGCGGTCTAAAAGCAAAAGAGAATCGAAGCATTGGAGTTATCATGCTACAAAATAACGTTGAAAACTGGGTGGACTGATAAGGTAAGAAATGAGGAGGTACTTCGCAGAATTGGTAAGGAAAGGACTACATAAGAAACACTAACAAGAAGAAGGTACATGATGATACGACACCTGTTAGGACATCAGGGAATAACTTCCATGGTACTAGAGGGAGCTGTAGAGGTTGAAAACTGTAGTGGAGGACAGAGATTGGAATACTTCCAGCAAAAAATCGTGGCTGTAGGTTCCAAATGCTACTCAGAGACGAAGAGGCTGGTACAGCAGAGAAATTCGTAGTTGGGACACATCTAAGCAGTCAGAAGACTGATCGACACAAGAAAAGAAATTTAAAAATGGGAAGAAAAGAGCCAAGGATATGGAACGAAGTTAATAAAATAAAGGGAGAGATGAGGAGAATTCTGAAACTGGGGAAAAGACTTATAAAATGGATCAGTATGCAAAGAATGAAGCACACAAAGCTCGGGAAGTAGTGATGGAAGCGAAAGAAGAATGCAGGAAAACAGTAAAGAAAGTCGTAGGATGATTTTTAAAAAAATCCAGTAGAGTTGAAGGTGGGAAAATGGAGCATATGGCAAATGTGGCTAAACTCCATGTAAGAGGTGCAAGCGGCAGCTATTCCTCTCACTGTTTCTGCTACAGTTCCTCCGAGGTGTCGGCACAGGAGCTCCAATTTACGAACCAGTTGCTATGATGGAGACAACAAAAGATCAAATTTCAAAATCCAAGTGTTGGGATGCAGCGTGATTCCATTGTCTTTCTAATTTTGAAACTTAAAATCAAATGGCTCCAACCCATTTATGCACGCCCTGAATGTCGTTTCCAGTGTTCTTCTTATTCCTCCCTGTGTGGATTCGCTGTGACAGTTCTCACTACTTATGTGTCCACGACTGCACCTGCTCCCACCGCGAGCATAGCATCTGCTCAATGGCACACACATGTGCGTTTCACTAGAGTCTGATTCCTCGACTAATGTATTAATGACTTTCCTTTGCAGATAGCCGTACTTTTTATCTACCTCTTCGTTTCTTTTCAGTTGCTGTCGATTGGTACTTTCTTGTTGGTTCTTGAAAGCGAGAAGTGACTGTACCTCTTACGATTCTGTACCGATATCGCATTAGTAACAAAAGAGCCAACACCAGCTTTCTGAATTTCATTTCCTATTATTTCGTGATTCTGATCTCGTAACAGATTTGTTGGTTCTTCTAACTTTTTATCGATACGCTCTTTAACCTTGGTAAAGCGTGTGTGTACGTTTTGTCTCTGTTTTTAATGTTACTTTCCCTGCTTCTTATGTAGTTGTGTGCAAGCCTTGCTAAATTATCATACGTATCTGTTGTCGAACTTGTTGATGAATATATCTTTAGGATACCTCTGCATTATTCAAGGGAAGAACTTTTTTTTTTTGACAACATAGTTGTGTGGAGATAACAGCGTCATTTTGAATAATTTATTCAAAGGAAGAATCCTATCAAGATAAGAACCTATATGTTTTGTGCATTACGTATGTTTTTTGTATACTCTTTGTTATAAATAACTGTATAGATATACTTGGTAAGTGCTTCGTATGAGTGGGCCTTCACTCACTGAAAATTTTATCCTGCGATTTAGCGAATGGACAAGGAACCACACTTCTGTGGAGGCCAGAGTAACAAAAACAATTATTATAATTAGTTTTGCAACTCTGACCTTGGTAAAGGGGTGAATGATTATTGACCAACTGGTAATGGAATCCTGGTTTATTTCGTGTACATTCATTGATAGACAAGGATTTGTTTTCAGCGTTCACACTAGCTAGCATTAAATGGTAATGTTTCATGGTGGTTTCCTCGTAGTTGTACATGTTTTGCTTCAGCTGCTTGAACCTTATTTTCAAGTTGTGTTTGGCATAGTTACCTATCGTTGGTTCCTATTGACAGCCATCGACTCTATCTGTCATATAGATAAGTTTCCGCCAAATACAGCTCACAGTTGTTTGTAAATTTTGATTATTGCTGTCCCACTATCAGGCTTGAGAGGACCACCACCAGTGCAAAATTTAGATACAAGTGAGGTGATATGAAAAGGGCAAGCCGTTTGGCTTGTGTCTTTTGATTCAGTATGACAATGAGAGGGAGGGTCTGACAACAATATCTTTCAAGGCTAAATATGACAGCAGCGACTGTATGTGCTGACTTCTTGGTGCCTTCTTGTCTTAATTAGCGTTCTCACATTTGCCCTGGTGCTGGATTTGTTCTTTGATTTTCTGAGAGAGCTTGGGAATCACACAGGTCAGACTCAGGACAGGTACAGGGTCTGTCAGAAAAAATCAGGCTCTGGAATGCAGGTGGGACACAGACTGTTGTGAATTGGCAGGAGCCAATTCACGGGGTTTGGAGGAAGCCGAAAGGCACGCGTTTAAGCTCACGCAGGCTGGCGTGAGGTCTGGAACAGGTAAAGTAATTATACTATCAAGAAAAGTACGTAGCTGCGGGAATACTTAACTTTAATCCATAATTGGAGAACATCGGTCTGACTGTACATGCATCACAATATAAATAGCAATTGATAATGGCGCCTTGCTTGGTCGTAGCAAATGACGTAGCTGAAGGCTATGCTAACTATCGTCTCGGCAAATGAGAGCGTAATTTGTCAGTGAACCATCTCTAGCAAAGTCGGCTGTACAACTGGGGCGGGTGCTAGGACGTCTCTCTAGACCTGCCGTGTGGCGGCGCTCGGTCTGCAATCACTGATAGTGGCGACACGCGGGTCCGACGTATACTACCGGACAGCGGCCGATTTAAAGGCTACCACCTAGCAAGTGTGGTGTCTGGCGGTGACACCACACAGACAATCGCAGAAACAGAGTCAGGCTATGCCGCAGGTAGAAAGAGAAGGTTTGTCGTGGTGAAAACTGGGTCGAAGGTTCGCTCCCTGGCAGACCACAACTAATTTTCGGTTTTATGGCATGTTTCCACTCTGGTCGGCCAAGCAGAGTGCTGTGGTGTGGAACACAGTACTTGCATCAGCAGGAGGCCGGTGCGTTGCCCATGCTAAGAACAGTGACTTCAGCAGCTTTCCAAAATTGAAGATGCCACAGAACTATCAGCTAGCCTCAAGAATAGTTCATTAACTTTCCAAGGGCCTGGGAAGCGAGACTAGGATCAACAGGAATATATTGAGTTACTTCAGAACATGAGTTGCAGTTATAGGTGCCACTATCAGTCTTTTAAAATGAATTTGTCAACCAAAAGATCCACTTTGATTGAAGCTCGTGGTACATATTTGTATTTTTAACTTTGTTTATTGTCAGATAGTCACATGCATTTCCGTATTTGTGCCAAGTTTCATTACATTAATGTGCTTGTACACGCCTTGTTTTTGTTAACACCTGCAATGTTTTAATTAAGCAATGCTCTCCACCTGCTATAGGGTCGACAACTAGGGCCATAAGATTTCATTACGTTAATTAATCCATTTGTGTGGAGTAATACAGCTTCGGTCTTAAGGATCTGTATGTCGTATAATCTTCTGATTCCAGGTATTGCATGCTACACACATGGAGTTTTGGACTTCGATCTTAGTAATATCGAGTGATGACGGAAATCACAAAAGTACGTGCCCGTCTCAGCGCGTCCAACCAAGACAATACCACACATCTCCTCACGGGGCTGATCTTCCTTATGATGACATTGAGTTCAATGGGTCACAGGTCCAGACGATAAACACCGGAAGACGATATCATAAGAAATCCGCTCTAGATGGTGTGCCCTATGCACAATGTAAAACACAATTTATATGACAAATCATTTAAACATACTAGAGAGCTTTCTGTTTATGTGAGGGCTGTTTCAAGTATAACATGTGAAATTATCGTATTATTCCAATCAAAAGACGTTCACGCAACTTCTGCTAAGGTATGAACGTTAGGAAAACAAGTATGTGTAGTCTGAAGCCTTCATACAATACACGAGGAGTTTATTACTGCTAGTCATAACGCTTTCCTATTCCACTCGAAAATGGAGCGGTGGGAGAACGATTATTTGCCTTCGTACATTACGTGTTCTCTGTCAAGTAAGCATAAAGCATCCCAGTTCCGTGAACCTTAGTAATATGTGTTGTGTCTAGACAAGACAGCCTAGACACAATGAGAGGAAGCCGAAAGGCACGCGCTTAAACTCACGCAGGCTGGCGTGAGGTCTGAAACAGGATACGTAATGAATGCTATAAAGAAAAGTACGTAGCTTCTGGAATACTTAACTTTAATCCATAATTGTATAACATCTCTCTTGATGATACATGCTTCATATAATAAATATCAATTGAATACGGCGCCTTGCTAGATCGTAGCAATTGACTTAGCTGAAGGCTATGCTAACTATCTTCTCGGCAAATGAGAGAGTCTTCGTCAGTGTAGCATCGCTAGCAAAGTCGGCTGTACAACTGGGGCGAGTGCCAGGACGTCTCTCTAGACCTGCCGTGTGGTGGCGCTCGGTCTGCTATCACTGACAGTGGCGACACGCGGGTCCGACGTATACTAATGGACCGCGGCCGATTTAAAAGCTACCACCTAGCAAGTGTGGTGTCTGGCGGTGACACCACAGTATGGTCGAGCTCAATCTACGGCGGACATAGCTTTAACTACCTTTCAATGATGATGTCAAATACTTGCAACACTCAGTTCGTGTTCCCGACTCCTGGTGAGGTTCAGTACAGTTCCGAGATGTACGGAATATCGTGTCGCATTTACAGTCCTAGCCAATGACTAATGGCTGTGCTAATTTCACAATTTCTCACTACGAGAGTCACTCCAAAAGAAATGCACACTATTTTTGTAAAAACACAGTTTTCATTCTGCATGTGTGAAAGTTTTACGCCATCACAGCATGTGTTTAAGATGGCTACTACACTTGACGTTCGTCAGAAGCAACGTGCTGTCATAGAATTCCTGTGTTGTGAAAACGAGACATTGGGAAACATCCATAAGAGGTTGAGAAAGGTGTATGGAGATGCTGCTGTCGATCGCAGTACAGTTAGTCGGTGGGCAAGCAGGTTACATGATGAAAGCGGGCACGGCAATATTGAGGATTGTCCTCACAGCGGTAGGCGTCTTACTACACACACTCCAGACAATGAGAAGAGAGTTAACGAATTGGTGACTGCTGACAGAAGCATCACAGTGAACGAATTGTCACGCTACGTTGGGCTAGGGGAAAGAAGTGTTTGCAGAATACTGAAAGTGTTGGCGTTAAAAAAGGTTTGCGCCAGTTGGGTTCCCAGGATGTTGACAGTGGCTCACAAAGAAACAAGAAAAACGGTATGCACCGAACTTTTGGAACAGTACGAGAATGGTGGAGATGGATTTCTTGGAAGAATTGTGACAGGTGATGAAACGTGGCTCCATCATTTTTCACCAGAGACGAAGAGGCAATCAATGGAGTGGCATCATGCAAATACACACAAGAAAAAAAATTTAAAACCACACCTTCTGCTGGAAAAGTTATGGCTATGGTGTTTTTTGATTCCGAAGGACTCTTGCTTGTGGACATCATGACAAGTGGAACCACCATAAATTCTGATGTATATGTGACGACACTGAAGGAACTTCAAGCTCGACTGAGTCGTGTTCGACCACATCGGCAAAAGCAGGATGTTTTGCTGTTCACGACAATGCACGGCCACATGTCAGTCAAAAAACCATGGAAGCGATCACAAAACTCGGATGGATAACACTGAAACACCCGCCTTATAGTCCTGACCTGGCTCCATGTGACTATCATCTCTTTGGGAAACTGAAAGACTCTCTTCGTGGAACAGGGTTTGAAGATGATGACTCCCTTGTGCACGCTGCCAAACAATGGCTCCAACAGGTTGGTCCAGAATTTTACCGTGCGGGTATACAGGCGCTGGTTCCAAGATGGCGTAAGGCAGTTGAGAGGGATGGAAATTATGTGGAGAAGTGAAAATATTGTTCCTAAAGGACGTATCTACACACTGTAAAACTTTCAAACATGTGGAATAAAAGATAGATTAAAAAAATAGTGTGCATTTCTTTTGGAATGACCCTCGTATATATTCGCTTTTTTCAACGTAAAATTTAGTGTTATCAGTAGAATAATCATTTCAAAAATCCCAAGACTACACCAAGATGATACAGTCTAATAAGGACATTAATTTTATGAGAAGACACAATCAACAGATCATAATGGAAGGAGTGGATAACAAGCTGAACATCGTTTGTTTCTTTTAAACAATATCTTCACAAAATTTGTCACTACAGTACAGTTCACCAACATATTACAAATATTAAGAAATTACTTTCTTTTAACAGTAAACCTTTTACTATCAGCAAAAATTGAATTTTTGCTATTAAAACAGTACAACATTAGGAAAACCTGGATAGACCATAACAAATCACCTACCTACCAATAAATGGCAGCAAACTCCCTATGGCAAGCTGGTGCCCACTAACAGTGCAGCACCTCGTAACTACAGGTAGTAACATAGTAAATTTACAAATGACAATGTGTCTAAAATACCACTCATAACTCAGCAAAAACACCGAGCTTCCCGAATCCAAAAGACTGCTCACTGGCAGCTTGATTGATGCTTGCACAAACAAAAGAGGGAGGATTCAACTGCCCGCACTCAGATGATTAGGGGTGCTAGGCATAGAGGAAGTACACGACGTCTGTTTAAGGTCTGGCATCATCTTTTCTACATCAATTTAGGTGTTTGGTGGCACGAGGTTTAAATCTCCCGGCTGCTCACATAAGGAACACCGCCTCTTCGTAGTAATGACAGTGCTATCATACGGAAGACGTCCGATTCCCCCAGCCTGCCCACACCTGGCATCTGCTTGAGTAATGCCAATGATTTCAGAGAACAGACGCTCTAAGTCACGAAATGTAGTGGGTTCTTCTGAAAACAAAAGGCGCGAGTGATCTTTTTTTATCAATGCCCTGCACAATAGTAGCCAGCACTTCCTCTTATGAAAGCTGCACATGGAAAGCAATTGCCGTAGTGTGCATTTACCACATGTACTCGTAAGGGATTCGCCAACCTACTGCACACTGAAAAAACATTGGTTAATCAACTAGTTACGGAACCTGGTCAAAAGTCTTTGCCTAAGGATCATTGAGAGTAGCTCACGTAAATCATCCTTAAGGGCCAGAACACTACTGACCATTTCGATTAAAGGACCTTCACACAAGGGGCAAAAGATCTGAAAAATCAATTCCCAAGCGACCTTGAAAACAGTGACTTGTTTCTCTAGATTAATATTTATTTATTTAACCTGATCAGATTAGGGCCGTCAGGCTCTCTCTTACATCGGACCAGCGTTCCACACATGCAGCATTTCACACATCAGAGTTACATCATGACAATAGTTTAAATAAGGAAATTAGATTACTCTAGTGACAATATGAATAAAGAGTAATGACTAAGAATTAATAAAGTAAATGCTGGCAGTATTTTTACAACAGGCGCTATACATACAGATTGTGTATGATAAAAGCAATAATAATAACAGTAAAAGAATCAAATAATAATGATAAACATGAGAAAAATTGGCAATAGTAAAGAAGATTTGTGCAGATGTACATTAATATCTTGGTGTGTAAAGTAGATGTTTACTAGTGTATCGAGTTTTGGGGAAGGGAGATTGAAGGAGGGGGAAAGTGGGAGGTAATGAGGTGAAGTGCATTAATGCACAGAGGAAGACATTACTGTTGCTGAAGTAGATACGTCATTAACTGTTTTTTGAAGCCGGACATGTTTTTAAGTTCTCTACCATAACGAGGGAGGTTGTTCCAGAGTCGGGTTCCCGCTACTGTAAAGGACTTGGAGAAGGTGATTCAGCGATGCAGTGGAACAGAGAGGATTTTATTATGATGGGAACGTGTGTTTCTGTCATGCTCTTCCGACATAAGCGTCAAGGACGAGGAGAGATATGAGGGACAGTGTATATTTATAAGGCAGTAGATGAGACACAGTGTATGGAAATAACTGATTAACAGTATCTATAGAAAAATAATGTTCCCTCATAATGGCATTAAGGAATGCAATCGGAAGTGTGATAAATACGCGATCTGTGCCTGCAGGCGATAAATTTGAGCTTGAGTGGGATCAGAACCTGTCAAAAACTCAATGTTCCAGTCTACACTCACTAAAGGGGCGGCGGGACTAGCAAGCACGTCACTGACCTGCCAAATACGCTGCGCCGCGGCGTGCACGGAAAGTGTCAATGCTGCACGGCGGCGCGTACATCGCTCGCTGGCGTCACCTTCTTCATTTTGGCCACGAGGTCTCAACTCATATCTCAACTGCTCATTCTTCAGTGTCCCCACTCCAATCACGGCATGAGGTTCCATGTTACATGGGGTACTTGAAACAAAACCTTGCCGCAAACTGTTTCCAAACACAAAAAAGGTTACACCAAGAAAAGCGTATAAGAGAAGTAATTCACCAAACAACGAACTATGTTCAATAAAGACGAGATAGACTGGAATGCAATCACATTCTAGCTATCATTTTGATATGGCCTAAAAAGGACGTTAATTAAGGAGAGGACACATACACCAAGTCCTAGTGGAAGGACTGGGTAACTAGACTCACGCTCATAAATTAAGGATAATTGCAGAATTTGGTGCCCCACAACGTGACAATACACAAAACGGGCGCTAATAGCATAGGCACATAGGGAACACACACGACACAGATCTGTAAGTCCACAGTATTGGTGAACGAATGAATGTCATGCGACTAGGACCTCCCGTGGGGTAGACCGTTCGCTGGGTGCAAGTCTTTCGATTTGACGCTACTTCGGCGACTTGCGCGTCGAACGGTATTGGTGATAAGTTGAGAAAACCGTCCTGAAACAAGTGCTACAAAACGCCCCTGTTTCCTGCGCATGTATCCCGACATCAATATGAGATATGATCACCATGCACACGTACACAGGCCGCACAACGGGTTGTCATCTCTGGTGGTGGTGGTGGTTTTGGGGAAGGAGACCAGTCAGCGAGGTCATCGGTCTCATCCGATTAGGGAAGGGCGGGGAAGGAAGTCGGCCGTGCCCTTTAAAAGGAATCATCCCAGCATTTGCCTGGAGCGATTTAGGGAAATCACGGATAACCTAAATCAGGATGGCCAGACGCGGGATTGCCGGCCGAAGTGGCCGTGCGGTCAAAGACGCTGCAGTCTGGAACCGCAAGACCGCTACGGTCGCAGGTTCGAATCCTGCCTCGGGCATGGGTGTTTGTGATGTCCTTAGGTTAGTTAAGTTTAACTAGTTCTAAGTTCTAGGGGACTAATGACCTCAGCAGTTGAGTCCCATAGTGCTCAGAGCCATTTTGAGCCAGACGCGGGATTGAACCGTCGTCCTCCCGAATGCGAGTCCAGTGTCTAACCACTGCGCCACCTGTCATCTCTGGATCAGGTGGTCGAGCAGCTGCTGGGGTATAGCCTCCCATTCTTGCACCAGTGCCTGTCGGAGGTCCTGAAGTGTCCTAGGAGTTTGAAGACGTGCTGCGATATGTCGACCGAGAGCATCCCAGACGTACTCAGAGGAAGGTCGGACCCACTGCACCCCTGAAAAGGTGGTCATACTGGTGCAAAATGACGTCCCGATACACATCACCTGTTACAGTTCCTCTGTCAAAGACATGCAGGGGTGTACGTGCACCAATCACAATCCCACACCATCAAACCACGACCTCCACACAGGTCCTTTTCAAGGACATTGAGGGGTTGGTATCTGGTTCCTTGTTCACGCCAGATGAAAACCCGGCGAGAATCACTGTTCAGTCTATACCTGGACTCGTCTGTGAACATAAACTGGGACCACTGTTCCAATGACCATGTACTGTGTTCTTGACACCAGGCTTTACGGGCTCTACTGTGACCAAGGGTCAGTGGAATGCACCTTGCAGGTCTCCGTGCGAATAAACTATGTCTGTTCAGTCTGGAGACTGTGTGTCTGGAGACAACCGTTCCAGTGGCTGCAGTAAGGTCCCGAGCAAGGCTACCTGCAGTACTCCGTGGCCGTCTGCGGGCACTGATGGTGAGATATCGGTCTTGTAGTGCTGTACACTGTGGACGCCCCGCACTGTAGCGCCTGAACACGTTTACTGTCTGCTGGAATCGTTGCCATAATCTTGAGATCACAAGAAAATGGTTCAAATGGCTCTGAGAACTATGGGACTTAACATCTCATGTCATCAGTCCCCTAGAACTTAGAACTACTCAAACCTGACTAACATAAGGACATCATACACATCCATGCCCGAGGCAGGATTCGAACCTGCGACCGTAGCGGTCGCGCGGTGCCAGACTGAAGCACCTAGAACCGCTCGGCCACCAGCGGCCGGCTTTGAGATCACACTTTGTGGCTCACGGAGGGCCTGTGCTACGACCTGCTGTGTTTGACCAGCTTCCAGTTGCACTAGGATTCTACCCCTCACAACGTCGTCAATATGTGTTCTTTCAGCCATTTTCAACACACAGTCACCATTAGCACGTCTGAAAACGTCTGCACACTTACTCGCTGCACCGTTCTCTGACATGCACCAACACACCTCTGCGTATTTGGATTGCTGCCATCGCCACCGTGCGACGACCGCAGGTCAAATGCATCGCATGGTCATTCCCCGAGGTGATTTAAACACGCAAACCGCCCACCAGAGCGTTGTTTTGTTTCACCATGTATTAGCATTGTCGTTAATTTACGAGCATGAGTGTAGTTGAAAGTAGTTTATCTCTCTTGAATAATATTTTCACAAAATTTATCACTATATACAGTCCACCAATATGTTACAAATGTTCAGACGTTCCTTTCTTTTGACAACAAACCACCTACGAATCGTAAGAATTGATTTTTTTTCCTATTAAAACAGTGCAAAATTGGGGAAAGTTCATCTACATCGAGAATGTAAATTTTGCATAGTTTTCGAAAAAAGTTGAGAGAGTGCAACTTTGCAACAAGGTTCATTTACATCAGAAACCAAATTTGTATTATGTTACAAAAGCATTACAAAGCAGTTTATTAGCTTCAGGCGTTAAATCTTTTCTTATTAAAACCGTTCAATATATATACTCCTTGTGCTTCAAAAATTTCTTGCAAAACAATTTACTCAAAGAAGTTCCTTAGACCACAATGAATAAATTATGTGGAACCAGACCAGTGTGAAATCAGGATGCAGGCCTGCAGACGGCACATTCACTCTGAGTTGGATCTCGACCAGCCGATCCGTGTCGACAAGGCGTGAAGTTAACACTGGCTCAACTGGAACGTACATGAAACCTCTCTTAAATAAAGCAGGAATAACACAGCATTTCATTGGCCCATGACAAAAGCCACTGTTCTCAAGGTTAGAGCAAAAGCGGGCACGAGAAATTTAACAGCATCAAAACACAAAATTCGGTCTCCAAAAATTTTATGTTAAAGTTAATCAAGCGTGGCAAACAATGCGAAGTACCTTTTCAGGATGCAACATACTGGCTACCGGTTACCTCAACCGTGTATAAATGCTCGGCTACTAAGTTTAAGTTAACTACGCCAACAAGTAACAAGCACTTCAGGATGTCCGAAGGATTATCAGGCAACTATTACCTGAAATTTGACAAGAATTACAAAATACTAATGCTTCCCCTACTATCAAGGTGTGCTTTCTTCTTGATAAAGAAAAGCTAAACGGTTAAACATTATATGGGCTGCAAGACGTTGTGAAAGAAATTAAACACCAATAACACTAAAAAGTAAAGTGAGCTCTCTGCAATATTTGCTTTTTAGTTTAAGAGAAATTAGCCTTAACAGAAACTGTAGTTTGCCTACGAGGGAGAGAGTAGAGCACATATGACGGAAGTTCAGAAATAGACTTTACGAAAACCGGACTTCAAAACGGATGGTGGAGAGTTGAGCACCAAATAATCAATAATCACTAAACCAGTGAAGCACAAACAAGAGCCTCTGGCCGAAACGGTAGTCGTAGCAATGTCTAAGAGTACTCAGCATTACCGAGCGAGGTGGTGCAGTGGTTAGACACTGAACTCGCATTCGGGAGGACGACGGTTCAGTCCCGCGTCCGGCCATCCTGATTTAGGTTTTCCGTGATTTCCCCAAATCCCTCCAGGCATATGCCGGAATGGTTCCTTTCAAAGGGCACGGCCGACTTCCTTCCCCGTCCTTCCCTAATCCGATGAGACCGATGACCTCGCTGTCTGGTCTCCTTCCCCAAAACAACCAACCAAATTACTCTGCTTTAAAATAGATAGTGGCATATTCCAAGCTTTTTGACCAATCGTGGCAAGCAATCTGGGCAAATCTCCGGTCTAACTAGGCATCAGACAGTCCGGCGGGAATACTCTAGTAACTGCTGGCACGCCACAATAACTGCCTCACAGCTCTGTACCACCAGCGCCTACACTCAGGGTCCACTGCTCGAACATGGGAACCCAAATTAAGTCCTCTCCGCCTCGTGCACCGTCTGGTCCAAGGCTCTCCCAACCTTAGGCATCACTATAGCCTCCACCGTTCCTCTGATAGACACCACTTGCTACCTAGATACCCGAAGATGGTGGTCAAGTTCGCCCGGTACGAGGTATCGACCTTGCCACACGGATGACTGGAGAGGGACTTTACTTTTCTTTAGGTAAAAGTTACATTGATTTCGGTACTATATTCGCTGTTTTTCACGGAAAATGCGGTGTTGTTGGTACAGTATTCGTACTATTCGTGGATTTGAGTTTATAATTGGCGTCAAAGTTCAATGATCTGTTGTATAGGTACGCACAAATCAGTCTGTGTATGTATGAGATACGTTGATAACTAATTAAAGAATCATTCTGCACCGATCGTTCACAGTCACGAAATCTTCGCCTAACTGGTCAGCAGAGTGCGTACGATCATGGTGCGAGAGTTGGCTGGGATCGTAGACCATCGACCTATTGCGGGACATGGTATGAGCCACGAGTTGCTGGAGGCGACTGCACATCTCCCTTGACGTGTTAAAGAGTGGTATTTGTCCTATTGTCTGTCAATAGATCTATCTAAATATAGGCTGTGCTGTGTCACTGGCAAAAGCAACACCTATCTCCTGTCAGTTGACGCTGTACTCGGTTGCTGACGGAATTGGGTTATTTCGTTATAAAACATCTCGTGAAAACTGGTTACAAACCATGACCCTCGTGAAGATGCAGTCTGTTGCCGTCACATACATTTACAGCATTTTCCATGATTATGATTTGACTTGTTACTTCGTATAAATGTGCTCCATTCTCATGTTTGACATATGTCTGGTGCACGAATCTGTGGTCGCTGGCTAGGCTGCTGCACTTGTAATAGGTGCCATCCATTAGACACATAAATTTTTTGTACCGAATTTTATAATCACAGTACCTCAACTAACCTCATTTGACTTCATAGCCACTGCACAAGTCTCCACATTCGGAAGGCGAATGTGCATATTTTGATTATTCAATCTCCTTAGCGAAAATGTGCGTGTGTTACAGATTACAGGTGAATTTTGAAACACTGCCCTTTTTCAGCATGAGTTAAGGTACAACTATGCTTCTTACATTTTTCATGTTCCCTAGCATTTTAATACAGGTCAGTGCTATCACAAGCATCACTCAACTGGCGGAGGTCAGAGTTAATATTCTACACTTCACAATTGATAGGTGAATCGACAGTAGGCGTGACATCTCTGTGCATGGAGCTGTCACTGGCAGATGTCGGCTTCTCCCAGCTACATGACTGCTGTTGTGCCAGACTCAGATGTTTCCTGAGATCATACGCAGCATGGGCAGCCCAGCGGCCAGTGACACAGCAGCTGAGGTCTGACACAGTAAGACTGGATGGACTTTGTAACCCCCATGTCCAGAGACCATGGAAGAGAACCTCTCCTATATGGCGTTTGCTTATAATAAAGATAGACGAAACAGTAACCTTTCCGAGCATAGCACAAGCAGACAGATGAAACCTTAGGGCAACTGGATTTTCACTTAGGAGCATCAGTATGTGCGTGATGTCATGGGTATCTAGAAATGGAGAAGTAACGTGACTGCTAAAAACAGTCATTCAGGTCTTAGATTAGATTAGATTAGATTAGATTAATACTAGTTCCATGGATCATGAATACGATATTTCGTAATGATGTGGAACGGGTCGAATTTTCCAATACATGACATAATTATGTTAATTTAACAACATACTTAAGTTAATATAACAACTTTATTTTTTGTGTTTTTTTGTTTTTCTTTATTTTTTATTTTTATTTTTTTTAATTTTTTAATATTTTTGTTTTGTTTTGTTTTCTTTTTTTTCTTAATTTATATCTAAAAATTCCTCTATGGAGTAGAAGGAGTTGTCATTAAGAAATTCTTTTAATTTCTTCTTAAATACTTGTTGGTTATCTGTCAGACTTTTGATACTATTTGGTAAGTGACCAAAGACTTTAGTGCCAGTATAATTCACCCCTTTCTGTGCCAAAGTTAGATTTAATCTTGAATAGTGAAGATCGTCCTTTGTCCTAGTATTGTAGTTATGCACACTGCTATTACTTTTGAATTGGGTTTGGTTGTTAATAACAAATTTCATAAGAGAGTATATATACTGAGAAGCTACTGTGAATATCCCTAGATCCTCAAATAAATGTCTGCAGGATGATCTTGGGTGGACTCCAGCTATTATTCTGATTACACGCTTTTGTGCAATAAATACTTTATTCCTCAGTGATGAATTACCCCAAAATATGATGCCATATGAAAGCAATGAGTCAAAATAGGCGTAGTAAGCTAATTTACTAAGATGTTTATCACCAAAATTTGCAATGACCCTTATTGCATAAGTAGCTGAACTCAAACGTTTCAGCAAATCATCAATGTGTTTCTTCCAATTTAATCTCTCATCAATGGACATACCTAAAAATTTGGAATATTCTACCTTAGCTATATGCTTCTGATTAAGGTCTATATTTATTAATGGCGTCATACCATTCCCTGTACGGAACTGTATGTACTGTGTCTTATCAAAATTCAGTGAGAGTCCGTTTACAAGGAACCACTTAGTAATTTTCTGAAAGACAGTATTGACAATTTCATCAGTTAATTCTTGTTTCTCAGGTGTGATTACTATATTTGTATCATCCACATCTGAGAGAATAATAGCTTGATTGGGAGTTGGGGGGGGGGGGAGGGGCATGTTAAGTAGGTCAGCAGACTGTGCTGTGTACTACCTCTTACCAACGAGGTCGAATTGGCATGCTTTGACTAATAGACAGGGAAAAACAGGGGGAAAAACACTTTTGTCCAGGGATGTGGATAACAGACAATCGGTTCTGTATAGAGTAAAAATGTCGTTTATATACGGTGAGACAATGTCCTTTGTCCTAGGTATGCTATGGGGTGAAGGGGGTGAACTTGAGAGACAATGTTCTTTGTCCCAGAACCACATGCTCAGACTGGAGTCTTATGTATATTAGTTAGGTTTGGACGTGCAGGGAGTACCAACATCATTTCCCTCAGGTGAGTGATATCAGGGGAAGACTCAGCAAAAACTGTCTACAATGCAGACTGTGCCAGTACCCAGGTCATCCAGCAACACAGTGCACTATCTGGGATTTCCTGCAAATTTATACTTATGACTACAATGCATCCATAGTCATTTCAAGGGACAATCCACTAGCAAAATTATTGGGCTATTTTTGAGATCCCACCAAAGTTTGAATTTTCCTAACATTTTATACATAGGCCAATTGGCCTATGTCAGAGAGGTGCGGGAGAGGTTAAACTGATCATTACAAAGTGCCGTGTTCATGATCTATGGAACATCCGCCCCATCCTGGTCGATCTCCAGTGAGATGACCAGTTGCACCGGCAAAGTATTAATTCTTCTATTTGGGGCTCGAAGAGTTAAGGTGTGCACCATTCCATCTCTCCCTGCTCTTGTCTCCATAATGTGGGCTCTTTTCCACGTGTGTCGGCTGCTTATCCTCTTGTAAGAGGACAGTGTCTCCCACTCTACACTTAACCAATTTCTTGTTAGGACGCTGTACTTCATGAAAGTTTCTTAATTCTGACAAATATTCTTTCTTCTATCGTTTTGCAATTTTTCTAGTTACCTTGCTTCTTTTCGCAGATACTTCTGTATACTCTTTTCAGGACCTGTTGATATGGTAGTTAACCCTTCTCCTGTCAAGAAATGGCTTGGTGTCATGCATCTGGTTCACCACATGCGATTGATCGTGAGTTGATGACGGCTCGTATTTCTAGTAATAAAGTCATGGGTGTTTAATTCGTCTGCTAGTGATTTTCACAGAATATTCCGGTGGAAATGCTTCGTAGTCTTTACCATGCGTTCCCACCAGCCTCCCCACAAAGCCACTATTGAAACAATAAATTTCCAAGCCACACCTTGGTGACTAAAGTGCTAGCTGAGCCCTGCGTCTTCAAAGAAATGAGCGATGTCTTTCAGTTTTTCATTTGCCGCTTGAAACGTTTTTGCGTTATCCGAATAAAGAATATATGGTAGTCGTCTTTAAGCAGTAAATCTTCTGAAGGCTATAAAAATTTTATCTGTGCTCATATCTGATGCGAGTTCGAGGTGGAGAGCTCTTGTAGTAGCACATGTAAATAATATTTTCGTTACAAATTACCGAGTCTGACGAAAAGCGGTCCTGCGAAACCTAAGCCTGTTACTGCAAATGGCTTAGTAAATTTAATGCAGTCAGGTGATAGAGTAAGTTCTCTCTCACATCCTCGGCTGCTTCTGGCTGTCTTACAATAGAGAAACGTATGTATGATTCCTTTTACTGTTTGTCTTCCCCTCAAAATCAATCTTCATTCCGTATTTCAGCTAATTCTATAGCAACTCCTAAGTGGTGTAAGCGTATGTGCTTTTGTGGAATAATTAACTTTGTAAAATGATGAAAACCTTGTAAGAGTAGTGGACGCTTATTCAGTATATTCAAGTCCACAAAGTGAATTGATTCTCCAAGTCGTACGAGTCCATCCTGAAGAAACGCTTTGTAACGTTCTGTCTTTGATTTCGCTGGAAACTCGATCTTGTTTTTAAGCGCTTGGTATTCCGCTGGAAAACTTTCCTGCTGGGTCATTCGTATCCAACTCTGTTTTGCTGACTCTAGTTCATGGGCAGTGAATCTACCCTCTACCTTTCCTGGACGTGTAACATTACGGGTGAAACGGAGAGTCGACGCCATTATGAGCAACAGTTTCCAATATGAACCTTGTTTTGATGCGTCAGTGGGACATATCCACGCATTAATAGCTAATGCTTGTTTGTATATCTTTCGTGTCTCTGGTAATGTGTCACACGAGATTTGTTGTTGAGGCTAAGTTTGAGTTATGAGTTAGTCATGAAGGCCCATGCCACCGTAGCATGTTAGATTGTAATCTCCACATGATAGCAGATCTGCCGGATTGTCTGTGGTAGGGCAGCCTCTCCACCGCGATGGCGTTAAAATTTCGTGGATTTCAGTTACTCTATTAGCAAGAAACGTATTCCAGGGATTTCGATCGCTTTGGATCCAGCCAAGTGCCCCTGTGGAATCGCTCCACATTAATGTGTTTGCGATGTAAAATTCGGGAGCCTGGCAGGAGTATCTCAGAAGGTGTGAACCCTGTAGGGCAGCTAGTAATTCAAGTCGTGGAAGCGTCACCCTTGTGATTGGAGAAACTCCGTTTTTACTCACAACTAAACAGGCAAATGTATGTTTGTTGTCGGATGTTCGAATGTACAGCACTGGCCCGTACGCCCTTTCTGAGGCATCACAAAAAAGTGATTTTGTGAAATTTGCGATTTTTGACTGTGCAAGCCTATACATCTGGGTACTCTGAATGACTGCAGATGAATGAGTTGTGATGTCCAAAACTTCCATCGAGTGGCTAACTCTGGAGGCAATATCTCATCCCAGTGTATGCCTTTACACCACGTCTCTTGAAAGAGGATTTTTGCTGTTACGGATATCGGTGAGAGATATTAAGAGGATGATAAAATTCCTCTGTCATGTTCAAGACTGGCCTTTAGTTGCAGGTCCATATTGTGATTTATTGGTAGCGAGATAGAGATCGAACAGGATTGATCTGATTCTGTATACACCTGAGACTATGGTATGTTCTTTTACTGATTGTCCTTCCGTCTTCCATACGCCATTTAGTGTGCCATGATTTGTAGCCCATTTTGTCTCTGGAGGCTTTATTTGTTGTAACAGACGTGTCACGTAATAGTATACAATGAGAGTGTAAAGTCGTTCTCGCAGCTGGCGGCAAAGTCGTCTACGAAACTACTTTTGTCTATACGTTCTGCTGCACTGCTTGTAAACCTTGAACCTTATTCACGAAATGTTGCAAACACGAGAAATGGGTTACATGTGAAGCCAAATGGTAAACGACTAAATCTATAAATGACGACGTCATTCGTAGTTTTCCAACACAAAATCAGAAAATTGGCGTTGAATCTCTATCCTTTTCATTCAGTGACAGTTCTAAGAATGCCATTTTAGTGCTCGTTTTCGTCATTTTTTTGACAGCATATCGTCTGCAAACTAGCCACGAAGAAATTTATTGCGTATTTGTGGAGAGTTGTTTCGAGGGTACAGGTTATGTACGTTTATGTACTTACATTTTCTGTCCTGTTTCGTGTCCCTGATTGGTGTCTCAATCAGCTACTTTCACTCAGTTTTTCATAAATTTCCGCCCACTACTTCTCCTCAAATGCGATCTGAGTAGACACTTGTGACAATGCACTTAGTGAGAGGTGTCATGTTATTGTCGTTGCTCACTTGTTTATCGGTGGTCTTGTGTTTGTTATGGTGAAGATTTTGAATGTGTGTGTGTGTGATAGATAGATAGATAGATCGATAGAGAGATAGAGAGAGAGTGAAAGAGAGATGGGAAGAGGGGTGGGGAGAAAACCAAGGAAACAGCAGTTTTTTTTGTGGGGTGTCATCTTTGTATAGATCACTGAGTGTTACAAGCAGGATTTTGTTGCACAGTGTTGTATTTTCGTTTAGGACTCTTTTTCCCTGTATTATTGCTTTTTATATGTGGTAGTTCTCCTCTATTGTGAGTTTTTGATAGAGACTGTTGCTTTCTCGGAAAATCCTAAGATCAGTCTCCATGTTTTTTGGGTGGTGGTTTTCTTGTATTAGATGGTGTGCAAAAGTGGAGTGTGTACTATCACTTCTTAGGGCTGTGAGGTTTTCGAAGTACCTCATTTTGAAATTTGTCTGCAGAAGTGTTCTTGGCTCTTAGATCCTTCTTTACTGTGTTATTTGTGCGGAATGATATTTGTAGTCCTTGTTTCTTCAGTATGTTTGCCACCTTGTGTACATTTTTGTTACTGTATGTCAGTGTGTGCCATGCTGTACTCTTTGTAGGGTGTTCCTGGTATCCTGTGTCTGTCTGGAGCTTGTGTTCTTGGTTCCTGTTGTGGCTGGCGATTTGTTGATGGTTTTTTCTCTTTCAATTTGTTTTTTTTAATTTGTTGTTCAGTTGGCTTATCTTTTTTGTGTTGCACACATTCTCTCTGGCTATTTGGTGTATTGTTTTTAGTACCTGTGTGTAGGTGAGTTTGTCCAGTGGGGTTTTGTTGAGCCTGTGTTGCATGGATCTGAAACTTGAGAGTTTGTGTGCTTGTGGGTTGTTAGAGTTGATGTGAATGGTTGTACTTATGGCTGTAGGTTTCCTGAAAATTCCAAAATTACGTTTGTTGTTGATTCTGTGTATGGCAATGTCTAAGAAATTAAGCTTAATTTCCTCTTCTGCCTCAATGGAGAATTTTGTTTTTTGGGTGAACTGTATTTGTGGCATTGCGTAATTGTTTTATTCCGGTGTGTTCACCCAAAAATAAAATAATACAAGAAAACCACTACCCAAAAATCATGGAGACTCCTCAGAGAGAGCAACAGTATCTATCAAAAACTCACAATAGTGGAGAACTAACACATACAAAAAGCAATAATACAGGGAAAGAGAGTCCTGAATGAAAATACAACGCTGTGCAACAAAACACTGTTTGGAACACTCAGTAAACTATACAAAGGTGACTCCCGACAAAAAAAAAAAGACCTTCTGTTATCTTGGTTCTCTCCCCACCCCTCTTTCCTTCTCTCTCTCTCTCTCTCTCTCTCTCTCTCTCTCACACACACACACATACACACACACACACACAAACATTATATATGTATATATTCAAAATAAGTGCAATAACAAACACAAGACCAACGATAAACAAGTGAGAAACGACAATAACATGACACCTCTCACTGAGTGTATTGTCAGAAGCGCCACATTTTGTGTAAGTGCATGTGAGGTGAAGTAGTGAGCGGAAATTTATGAAAAACTGAGTGAAAGCAATGCAGTAAATAGTAGCTGATGGAGACACCAACCAGGGGCACGAAACAGGACAGAAAATGTAAGTACAGAAACGTACATAGCCTCTACCCTCCAAACAGCTCTCCACAAATGCGCAATAATTTTCATGGCTAGTTTGCAGACGACATGCTGTCAAAAAAACGACGAAAACGAGCACTTAAATCGATGAATAATAATACAGTACAATTAGTGATGTAATTTTAAAGTGAGTGTCCAAACAAAACGAAGCAAATTGCGAATATTGTATTTCTTAGGCCTGCAGCAGTTAAATTATTGCACATGGGATATTGTACTTTACAGAAATAAACATTATTACCCACAGAAGATGACACATTGGTATCGAAATATGGGGAAATATAAATATAAAAATAAACTAATTGTGTTTGCATAAGGCGGTTTTCAAAAACAATCCAGTTTTTGAAAATAAAAGAAAATAAAAAATGACGTTGAAGGATTCATTGCATGTATGCAGCCGGAAATGAGAAAGGCTGTGGAGAAAAACAGGAATGTAATAATCACACCTGTTGTGGAACCTTTGTTAGAACTAAATATGACGCAGAAACGCATGAACGAGAAATTAAACTACAGTAGCAAACAGAGAGAAGTGTATTCCTGAAGATCAACACAATGTTGTGTGAAAGTAACCGTTGTTCTTTTATTTATTATAACAATTACAATGACTTTGGATTTCCTTACTTGGGGAAAACAAGCAGCATTAATTTGTGGCAGACGAATGTGTATGTTTCTTGAAAAGATAGTGGCTGGGTCAGAGAGCTTTCATATAGTATGTAGATGCATACGTGTAGTTTTTGAGAGGATGGAGCCGTGGCTGATTCATGGCAACGTTAGCTTGTTTCAATTTGAGAAGACGTCACTGCCACATGAATAACGGCAGATCAATGGAACAGCTGGCGGGTTGAAGAAACCTCGTCAAATTTTTCGCATAGTTCTGTAACCCATACACTACATGGGTGCTATTCTGTCTAATGCTTCAAAAGAACAAACTATCGCTACTGTACAAATAAATAAAGAATATTTTGCGATAGTAAACGCGACATTTACTGTGATTTCGGTTAGTTATCAGGATCAGTTTATAACGTTTCAGGTTGAACTTAATGTGTTGGACAGCCTAAAATTTTGATTTTAAAAAGAACCCATTCCAGCTGTTTTAGTCTTTGGCATGGTGACTTTTGTTGAAGCGCACCGTCTCCTATTTCGAATGTGTGCAGTTTCCGATAGTACACTACTGGCCATTAAAATTGCTACACCAAGAAGAAATGCAGGTGATAAACGGGTATTCATTGGACAAATATGTTATACTAGAACTGGCGTGCGATTACGTTTTCATGCAGTTTGGATGCATATATCCTGTGAAATCAGTACCCAGAACAACCACCTCTGGCCGTAATAAAGGAGTTGATACGCCTGGGCATTGAGTCAAACAGAGCTTGGATGGCGTGTACAGGTACAGCTGCCCACGCAGCTTCAACACGATACCACAGTTCATCAAGACTAGTGACTGGCGTATTGTGACGAGCCAGTTGCGCGACCACCATTGACCAGACGTTTTCAATTGGTGAGTGATCTGGAGAATGTGCTGGCCAGGGCAGCAGTCGAACATTTTCTGTATCCAGAAAGGCCCGTACAGGACCTGCAACATGCGGTCGTGCATTATCCTGCTGAAATGTAGAGTTTCGCATGGATCGAATGAAGGGTAGAGCCACGGGTCGTAACACATCTGAAATGTATCGTCCACTGTTCCAAGTGCCGTCAATGCGAACAAGAGGTGACCGAGACGTGTAACCAATGGCACCCCATACTATCACGCCGGGTGATGTGCCAGTATGGCGATGACGAATACACGCTTCCAATGTGCGTTCAACGCGATGTCGCCAAACACGAATGCGACCATCATGATGCTGTAAACAGAACCTGGATTCATCCGAAAAAATGAAGTTTTGCCATTCGTGCACCCAGGTTCGTCGTCGAGTACACCATCGCAGACGCTCCTGTCTGTGATGCAGCGTCGAGGGTAACCGCAGCCATGGTCTCCGAGCTGATAGTCCATGCTGCTGCAAACGTTGTCGAACTGTTCGTGCAGATGGCTGTTGTCTTGCAAACGTCCCCGTCTGTTGACTCAAGAATCAAGACGTGGCTGCACGATCCGTTACAGCTATGCGGATAAGATATCTGTCATCTCGACTGCTAGTGATACCAGGTCGTTGGGATCCAGCACAGCGTTCCCTATTACCCTCTTGAACCTACCGATTCCATGTTAGCAGAACATTGGATTGCTAGCAGATCATTGGATCTCGACCAATGCGAGCAGCAATGTCACGATACGATGAATCGCAATCGCGATAGGCTACAATCCGACCTTTATCAAAGTCGGAAACGTGATGGTACGCATCTCTCCTCCTTACACGAGGCATCACAACAACGTTACACCAGGCAACGCCGGTCAACTGCTGTTTGTGTATGAGAAATCGGTTGGAAACTGTCCTCATGTCAGCACGTTGTAGATGTCGCCACCGGCGACAACCTTGTGTGAATGCTCTGAAAAGCTAATCATTTGAATATCACAGCATCTTCTTCCTGTCGGTTAAATTTCGCGTCTGTAGCACGTTATCTTCGTGGTGTAGCAATTTTAATGCCCAGTGGTGTATTTGAAAACACAACTACTGAAAAGTTTTCAGAATGTACACTTTACTTCATCTATCATGGATGTCTAAGATGGATAGCTAACGTAAAAGACTCAAAAGGTGTGTCATAAATTAAATCACATAATCGAGGAAAAGCATACGGAAAACTTTCATAATTTTCTTCAATAAATTGACGACATTCTACTACCGTTGAGCTAAGAACTGTAATTTTTACACACACTGCGTGTAGCGGAACGCGTAAGACGTGTAAGCCTGAGGAGGGCATCTCTTTCTTTCAGATGGTGTCACCTATGGGAACGTCTTCTCCAGTGGAAGAAAAAACGAGATATCTTCTGGTGGCCAGCAAACTGTTCATCGCGACATGCAAAATGTTTGGTCTAATGCCATTCACAGTGGATACGACTACGGCATCCTTGAAGACATCGAAGTGCGACTTGATCATCTCCGTCGTCGCCTGCACGTATCAGCTAATTTCTGCTTGCGCATTCCCGTATTTCTTCGTCCGCGTTACAGGGCGACTATTTTCGATAAATATTGTTAATTTTTCAGTCGCTTTAAATATGTCTGCCTTATCTGTAGTCTCTATACTTACTGATCAGTTATTAAATCGAAGGAAATACGAAAAAATGCTTAAACTGATCGTGTCATGTGATAGGATTATGAACATGTACTTGTATAGGAGATCCACGAATGAAATTGTTGGGAAGATCGTAAAAATACAGTTGTTTTTATTACTTAGCCCTTATTTATGGTTTTATATGGGCCTGTTCGATGCAAATACTGGTTCCAATTGGAAGTTGTGTGCTTTATTTAGCGTAAACACTTTTTCTGTTATGACTCAGACGATTTTCAGGTTTTCAAACCTGCAGCTGATCGTAAAGAACAGAACTTCGGGTTTCAACATTTGTCTGCTTCGCGTGAGAGATGAAATGCGAGGTACTCTATGCATACGAATACCTGAGTCGGCAAGATACGCGTTTTGCGAAGAGGGTCACACTAACATCGCTGGTGCTAGCTACCTGCCGTTTCACATCAGAACACTGAGGAGAGCACATGCAAAACTTTGTGAGCTATCTCTCGTAGTGACTTCGACTCACGAAATCTTTCTAGTGCTCCACCTGGTCACGATGATAGTAGTGGTTGTCTCGCAGCTGTACATGATCTTCAGAGACGATCTGTTCTTGGGTAGGAGGGAACCCATTGGGCAGCAGTGCTACGGGCTGGGGTACAGCGTGAGCCTACTGTGCGTGCTGCTGGTTTCCGCCCACCTCACCAAGACGGAGGCGCGGCGGTCGGCTAGGCTGAGCTCCCAGTTGCTGCTCGAGAGCTCCCGGTCGGCACCTGCCGCGGTGGGCCGCGAGCTGCGGCTGCTAGTTCGACAGGTGACCGCCAGGCGCCCAGTGGCGCTACTGCTGCGGACGCTCGCCTTGGACCTGCGCCTCGTCATCACCCTCGTCTCCGCCGTCACCACCTACTGCACCGTGCTGTTCACATTCCTGCCGCCAGGTGCGCTGCACGTCATTCCTACATTTGTCTTCATTAACGACGTATACTGAGGTGCCAAAAGTCATGGGATACCTCCTGATATCGTGTCAGACCTCATTTTGTCCGCTGTACCGCAACAGCAACTCGACGTGGAATAGACTTAGCAAGTTGTTGAAAGCCCCCGCAGAAATATTGAGCCGTGCTGCTTCTATAGCATACCATAACTCCGAAAGTATTGCCGGTGTAGGATTTTGTGATCGAACTTATTTCTCGATTATGTCTCATAAATGTTCGATAGGGTTAATATCGGGCGATCTGGGTGGCCAAATGTTTCACTCGAATTGTCCACAGTGTTCTTCAAACCAGTCTGGCCCAATATAACCATTTCTAGTAAATTATAGGTTCAGTTGTACCAGAGGACCTAGCTCATTCCATGTAAACACAGCCCACACAATTCTGGAGCCACCATCAGATTGCACAGTGCCTTGTTGACAACTTTGGGCCATGGCTATGTTTAGTCTGTGCCACACTCGAACCCTATCATCAGCTCTTACCAACTAAAATAGGGAATCATCTCACGGGGTCACATTTTTCCAGTCGTCTAGGGCACAACCGACATAGTCATGAGCCCAGCAGGGAGCAGTGGGACAAAACAGTTTGACACCGTACAGGGGACATCGTTTGGTTCACCGATGGATCAAAAACAGATCAAGGCATTGGGGCAGGGTTTTACGGGGTTCAGCCAAGACTGGAGAGCAGCATCTCTCTTGGGAAACTGGCCTGTATTCCAAGCCGAAATTACTGCAATCAGGGCATGTGTGGAGGAGAATATGAGTAGGCGTTACAATGATCGTAGCATCTACATCTATTCAGACAGTCAGGCAGCCCTGAAATCATTGGCAGTTCCTGCAACAAGATGTAAGACTGTTGCAGATTGCCACAGGGCTCTGGTGGAGCTAGGGGGAAGCAATAGGGTGTACCTAGAGTGGGTCCCTGGCCACTCAGGGATCTGTGGCAATGAAAAAGCCGATAGATTGGCTAGGATGGGGGCAACAACTCCATTTATTGGACCGGAACCTGTCTTGACAATCACCAAGGCTATGAATTATGATCAAATTAGAACTACAGAACTGGCTTAGGAAACAGCAAGTAGGATATTGGACCAAGATCCCTAAACAAAAACATGGTAAGGTAATGATGCCCAAGCCATGTTTTAAAAGAAGCTCTGTAACCCTGGGATTGAACAGGAAATAGATCAAACTCATGACTGGACTGATGACTGGCCATGGGAACTTCAAAAAACACCTACACACAATGGGTAGAATGGAAGAGGACCTTAAATGTAGGATTTGTGATGAGGGTGAATAAAACTGGATCACACCTAATCTTTGAATGCATGGCATTGGAGAGTAAAAGATACAGACTCTTCGGGACAACTAGACCTGAAGAAATTGTGTCTAACAAAAAACTGGTAGAGGGATTCCTTGCACTATTCAAGGGCACTGGTTGGCTTTAATAGATATACAGGGAGCGATACCACACAATAAACCTAGTTTCGGTGCGGGCAGTGGCTGGTTAGACCTAAGCTGTTTTAGCTCTCCTGTTAAAATCAAATCAAATCAAAAAATCAAATCATGAGCCCAGGGTGCCTATTCAGCATCTTTCCGCCATTGTGCTGATCGTTTCGGTACTCAAGAGAACCGAACGGTCTAGTACTCGAGTCCCATCATTATTCAGTATAAATTTCGGTAGCGATATCGTTCAGGTCTAGAGAACCGAAGCGCTGTTGTCGGTTCGCGTCGCACAAGCCAATCAAAAGCAAGCGGCCGCAGATCCGCACATGCGCACTGCAGCGCGCACAGTGCCACGAACACAAAGCGGCTAGCACACGACAAAGGCGCGCTATTCTTCGCAGTACCGAACTTGCGTTTTCTCAGTACGAAGAGTTGCTAAAATACCAGCGGAAATGTCTGTCGAAAATGAGGTTAGTAGGTTCACAGTTCTGTGACACTGAAAGAGCATTAAGGATTGCTATTTGAAACAAAAACAGCAACCCTGGATATGGAGAGGCACTTATTATTGAACTTGGCCAGTATTTGTAGCCTGTGCTAAAATTGTAGCCATTAGGTGATGACTGAGAGCTATAATTCGAGAATGGAACAGTAGAGAAATGGTCTGAAAGTGATTTGATTTCATCTGTAGTTCAGTCTTCCGTTTTAGTGTTATTAGACTGAAGTCATGGCATCGAAAAAACTCATTACCGACAAAGCACGCTCTTACATGTAAGTAATATTACAGAAAAAATCTTACCTTACACGAATAACAATGTCTCAGAACGTGTTGCATATATTAAGAGGAAAAAAAAAATTTAGCACCCATCGATGCCAACCTGTGTTATTGCGTGTAACAATCGCGCGCGCTAATCACTTGGCTACGCCAAACAACAGCTACACGATGCTGAAATCTTGTATTATTGCGCAGGAATATAGCCTGACTTCGTTGACAAACGATGCTGCGTAAGTCAGAAATGCTTAATAGTTTTGAAGGCTTCCATTATCAGGCTTCACATTATTGCTTTCCATTGTTACTTGAAAGTCGTAATTACTATTTGTGGGAAAAAGTACACAAAGTCACTAGTAACGTCAGCTCACACTCATGTAATATACGTAAGCAGAGTCGATGTCTTGCTATTTAATGATCTTTAAACTCTTATTTGCATTAAAATAACACGTATTTTGAGAGTTGACCGAAAACGTTTTCTTTTTGGATGTGATGATTCACAGTAATAACCTAACTTAACCATATTTCTAACAAAGGGAAATAGTCTGTTATGAACTCACTTTCCAATCGGATGCGTCCTCTGGTGATTCTTTAGTAACACAATCTCTAAATCCAAAGCTAAATCCGCTAAATATGTTTAAAATAACAAATTATAGCTGTACATAAACCACAGCTCACCGATCGACAGGGCCACACCGAAATCCAAAACTTCTCGGCACAATTGTCGTAAAATCGGTGGGAGGACCGTTCGGTAACAGGGCTCAGAAGCTTACTGAATAGGCTATTTCGATAAAGAACAGAAAATATCGTCACTACCGAAACGAACCTACTACATCGACCGATAAAACGATACAGAATAGGGCCCCAGGAGAGGAACTGCAGGCGATGTCGTACTGTTAGCAAAGCGAGTTGTGTCATTCGCCTGCTGCCGTAGCCCATTAGTGGCAAATTTTGCTGCGCTGTCCTAAGGCATACATTTGTCGTATGTCCCGTATTGATTTCTGCGGTTATTTCACGCAGGGTTGCTTGTCTGTTAACACTGACAATTTGCACACACGCCTTTGCACTCGGTCGTTAAGTGAAGACCGTCGCTCACTGCTTTGTACGAGCTGAAAGGTAGTGCGTGAAATGTGGTATTCTCGGCACACTCTTTGCCGTGGCGCACAAACACACCGGTCGGCTACCGCAGTAGAGTTAAGCGGCGCCTGCAACTTGGTACCGGCGCGTTCCGCCAGCTAGCGCTAGAGGCGTTCCCGCCAAACATTCAATCAGCCGCGAATTACCCACGCGCACGAACCTTTTTCTGGCGCGGATGGTCACACTACACACTATGATATCACCATCCGCCAATCAGGGATCGCCAACGGCAGCCAATCATCACTCCGGAATCAGCGGAGGAAGACTGGAGCCGCCGGCTCAAATAGCCGGAAGAAAGGAAAGCAGGCGTCTTTCGACCTGCCGCGGACTGCCGCGCGGAAGAGACTTCGACGCAGCCGGAACGTTCAGGTGCCACGTCTTCGCTACGCCGGACTCTGCTCCCGTCTACTCTCTCGGCATACGCCGGAAAGCGTCGAGAGAAAACCAGACAAAGGAACGTAAATTCAGTTCAATGGCTAATATTTCAATTCAATAAGGTGGCATAGTTCTTTGGCTTGTTATAAAATCTTGGCAGGAGAAGAAGCTTTTTGTTTTCGAAGGAAGTTTATCTTTTGTAAAATTAAGCGGTGGCCTTGCTCCACCTAATAAAAATTTTTTGTTCGCATATGTGTGTTAATCTGTGTATATAACACTCTTGGACTGTAAGACTCTGAGTATTCTACTCCCTAACGATTTTCGAAGTGGAATGTCCCATGCATCTAGCTTCAGCTACCATTCCGCGTTCGAAGTCTGCTAAGTCCCGTCGTGCAGTCATAACCACGTCGGACACCTTTTCACATGAATCAACGGAGCACAGTTAAGAGATCTACCAAAACACTGCCCTTTTGTATCTCGTGTACGCGATACTACTGCCATCTGTATAGGTGGGTATCGCTGTCCTATGATTTTGTCATCTCATTGTACAATAGGTTACCATTCATAATGCGGTGTAAGAAGCTACTTATTATTGGAAAAGCTTCCAGTCGTCTTGGAATAGATACATAAAGGTCCTGTGTGATTTTCAAGGACATCTTTTACCATACTTCCTGGACAATAGTGCCAAGTTCAGGTAACGACGCTCTGGGTCAATAGTGATCACGCACGCTTTTCTCCAAACGAGACCGCAAAGTCTCAATAATATTGAGGTCTGGTGACTGTGTGGCCGCGGAAGATGTGACAACTCATCTTCGTACTCAAAAAACCAGTCGTGGACAGTGCGAACTGTGTGAGCAGTGGCCTTGTTATCTTGGAACACAGTATCATCGTTGGAGAGCAAACATTGCGCGATCCGGCTAACCTGATAGCCAAAATGTTCACATAGCCCTTGGCATACTGCGAACTTAACGAGTAACCGTGGGGCCCATGGGATACCACGATATGGCTGCCCTTATTATCACCGAACCCCCGCCTCACTTCACTGTTGTGTTGTTAACTTCGCCTGGAAAGAGTGTGAAAAGGACTCATCCGGCCAAATGACTTCGTTCTATTGTTTCGCAGACACCAAGTTTTTGTGGCTTCGGCACCACGTTTTCCTGTTGCAGGCATTTTCATCACTGACGAGTGTCTATTGGAATTCCAGGTCGCCATGCAGTTCTTCGCTTATGGAGCTCAGTTCATGGTGGCTTGGTGGTGACAGGATTTGCGAGTGCGACATTCACTTCTATAGTGATTTTTGCTGCTGTCGTCCTCTTATTCCTCTTCAATGATCGTCTGTCAGGATTGTTGTGTTGGCTGAAGAGCCAACACCGTGTTACTAGTGGAGACCGAAATGCACGCGTTTTAGCTCACGCAGGCTGGCGTGAGGAGGGAAGGACTATACTGACGTGAGGTCTGGAACATGACAAGGAATTAGAATTCAGAAAGCGGACGTAATTAGTTTGATACTTAACTTTAATCCATTGATGATGAACGTCGCTCTTGATGGTACATGATTCACAATATTATCGGTTCAGAATACATTCTTGAAGAATATGGCGCCTTGCTAGGTCGTAGCAAATGACGTAGCTGAAGGCTATGCTAAACTGTCGTCTCCGCAAACGAGAGCGTATGTAGACAGTGAACCATCGCTAGCAAAGTCGGCTGTACAACTGGGGCGAGTGCTAGGGAATCTTTCTAGACTAGACCTGCCGTGTGGCGGCGCTTGATCTGCAATTCACTGATAGTGGCGACACGTGGGTCCGACGTATACTAGCGGACCGCGGCAGATTAAAGGCTACCACGTAGCAAGTGTGGTGTCTGGCGGTGACACCACAAGGATCACTGAAGACTTTCTTCCGCATTGTCACTTAGCGGAAAATGATTTTCCTTTTCCTGTGATACGGCGTCTTTTGAAACACCAAACACTTCGGCTGCCTTGATTACAGAAACACCCAGCATATGAGCAGCAACAATGTGCCCACCTTCGCATTCGCTTAGCTCCGACATAATCCACTGCACAGGATGGGCGTCACTTTTAGATACAGGCCGTTTATTGGCGAAAGCATGTTGAAAGGGGTTACATAGGCCTAGGGAGGTGAGGGTGAGCCAGAGCGTAGAGTTTAGCGAGACGTAGTTCGCGAAAATAACGAAAGTGGTTGTCTGCTACAACTAAGTCCACAGTGCCGCAGCACCAGGAGAAGCAGGAGATGTTCAATGCTACAGTGCGCGCATCTGACTCGCGGGTGAACAAGGATACAAGAGAGCGGGGCCGGCGACTGGCGGCCGGGCATATTCGACGCACCACGCGGCTTCCTCCGCCCTAATTGGTCAGGACCGAGCAAACTGTGCGGGCGGCATGGAACTTTCCAGAGCGTTGCCCGCTAAGCGACGCCTGGGGCGGCGTTACCTCACAGGCACGTGAGAGAGGCGCGTGGCCAAGGTGCCCTTTCTCGGTGCTAAACTGTGGGACGAAAGAATTTACAGGCAGCTAACACTGCCGGCCGTGGCTTGACCCCAATGGAAAAATGAAGTTACCGTTTGGAAGCTCATATAATAAAATCCCCGATTGTCTGGCTCATCCTTTACAGCACTCACAATTACACAGACCAGTGTTCTGGGAATGCCTAACACTTGTAACTGTACTGCGGACTTTGCGCAGATACCATTATTGGTTCAAGCACAACAGTGCAACAGTACAACAGCGCAGTCATACAATGAAGGCTTTCACGACCGAATGTTTCAGCTGCTGAGAATTCTTCCGGGTTGTATGGCCGACTCGGCAAGACTCACCACAACCAGGAGTACCTCCGAAGATGTCCAACGCAGCCTTGGACGTAACGTCAGGGATAGAAGAGTTCCATGGAGCACGGCCATACAACCCGGAAGAATTCTCAGTAGCTGAGTACAACAGTGAAACTTGCACGCTTCGCTAGAACCTACATTTATGTTTCAACTTACATTTCTCGCAATGTTCCCAAATTTTTCCCGACCCCCATACCAACAAGTATTCGAGGTGGAGTGACATTCGAATGGCTGCAACTGATTAAAACTTATTTTAAAATACCAGACGTTGAGACTTACCATTTCCAGGGCGTGTTTGTGTGCCCGTCCCGTTCGCTATTGTGGTTGCTAGAACTGGTTGCCCTTATCTGGGACACGGGGGTTTTTCTTCAACTTGCAGATAATGGGCTAGTCTTTCTGTAATCTTCCTAAATGGGTTGTGACCGAGACCTACTCGACTGGATTAAGGCCTTGTGGGTTTACCCTGGCAGTAGGTGTTTTGCAACACCCTTTGGAAAGAAACTGCTTAAAAGAACCTGGAAGGTAGCAGCACTATACGGAAAACTGCTCTTAGTGGGACCGGGAAACGGCCAATTAAACAGTAAAGGCCTAGATGTAAGGCAATTTTGTGGAGTGGTTTGGAGCCCTTGTGAGGTCTAGAAGACAAATGTCCTCTGGGACCAGGGAGGCGTCTTGAAGTGAAAATCAGCAGCTATTGGGCAACCATGAGGGGTGAAGGAAGGGAATCGCGGGCCCAGTAAATCTATTCTTTCTGCCCGGAAAGATGTGAGCTGTTTGTCAGCGCGTCACCGGAAGCCTGGTATGCAGAGATTTGCCGGTTTTTTGGTGAATGTTGCAGTCTTGTGAGAATCCACTTACTCGGTAGGGAGTCGCTGCATTGCAGAGTGTACTGCGGAGCCATATGTTAGTTGTGGGTGCTCTTTAATGGATGTGGCAGACTTGGCGAGATTTAATAAAAGACAATAAATCCCATCCACAATTGATTAACTCCATTTGCAAGTACTAAGTTTTCCGAATCCTGTCAGTGAAAAATTTTCACTGCCAGTTTTTGCCGTCAAGGTGAGGGGAGGTGACGGTGTAAAGTTCCTGGTTACCTTTCTTTGCGCCAATGTCTCCGACTGAATTCCGAACCTCTCGGCAGTGTTTCATGAGAATTTTTTCTGGTTGTATGGCCGTGGTCCATGGAACTCTTCAATCCGTGACGTTTCGTCCAAGGCTACGTTGGACATCTTCGGAGGTGCTCCTGGTTGTGGTGAGTCTTGCCGACTGACGAGTTGGACGTCGAAGAGCGGTCAAAATACCGTGGAAAGTGGGCGTGGTCTGGATTTCATGTGATAGCAGAGATAAACATTGTCAAAGATACAAT